>NC_139251.1:8538647-8645957 GCF_977018435.1 Lepisma saccharinum | reverse complement strand
AGTTGAGAATGCCGATCGTGGAATACGAGACGAACTACGCCCTCAAGTACAAAGCGGAGATCTTGAAAAGTCCGCAGGTGGCGATTCACTTTCACGGTTACCAGTGCGTGCAGAAGTTAGCGTCGGGAAGTCACATGTAATTCGACGTGACGACGCAGTTCAACAACATACAGTTCGACATGACAGATTTCGTCATTGTACTCTTTCAGACCGGGCGCGATAACAATCAGGAGAAAGATTCCAGCAAGTTCGACGACTGCAAGATCAAGAACGTTTATCTGAAGAATGGAAGGAACGAAGTGTTCCCGCGCGAGAATTACAACCTCGACATGACCAAAGACGATTACCTAAAACTTTACGAAGCTTACACGGCTTACAAGCGCGTGACCGAGGGAAGCGTGGACGTGTACTACGCGCCCAGCGAATTCAAAGCACGCAGGCCGATGTTCGTCATCAACACGACGAAAAGGAAGCAGGTGGTGGTCAACGATCGCACCAACATCAAGATCGTCTGCGAGTTCCACGACGCGCTGCCTGCCGATACTCTATGCAGCGTCATCCTGGTCGCAGAGAAGTCCTTCGTCCACGACGTGAAGAACGAGAGGGTCACGGAGCAGTTTTAAAATAATATTTCGTAAAAAAAAAAAAATTGCCACATACTAAAAAAAAAAATCAACAAGGTTATATAAAATATAATGTAAGTTAGTTCGGTGCGCAAATAAAAAAGAATAATAGGTTAAGTTATATCACTGAAGATCGTAAAAAAAAATCGTAAGATAGGTTAAGTTATATCACGTAAAACCATTAAGGCGATCCTCAAATGAGTAAAGTGAGTTTTTGAGGTTTTGGTGCTGTTTTCTACGCTGCGAAACATCGTCAGCACAATAAATGAGGCGCGGAACGTGGAGAGAAAGTGAGTTTTTGAGGTTTTTTCGAGCCTCACCGAGCCTCACTTTCGGTTTGTGAACTCTCTATTTGGGTCTACTCTAAAGTAGGTCAAAGCACGTAGAGGCTCTCTCGTGTAGTTTAGCACAAAAAAAAAAATAGGTTAAGTTATATCACGTAAGATCGTGGTATACCTACAAGTGTGAGGTGGGAAAAAAAAGGGAAATTTTACTAAAACATCGCTAAACGCTAAAACATCGACAAAAAATTGTCAAAACATGTCAAAAACTGATATTCAATTGATAAAAAAAGAGGCTACAAATGCATACCTACCAAGTGTGAGTGGGAAAAAAGGGAAATTTTACTAAAACATCGCTAAACGCTAAAACATCGACAAACAATTGTCAAAATATGTCAAAAACTGATATTCAATTGATAAAAAAAGAGGCTACAAATGCATACCTACTAAGTGTTGCGTTGAAACAATCAATATATACTACTAACGTTCTTTCGAACCAATTCACCACGAGAAAATGCACGTGTCGCTTGGATTGGACTGTTGTTTTCTCGGTACCATACATCGTGTCGCCTCGGTCTGTTGTACTCGTATGCAAGGTGAATTGTTTCGTTTAGAGTAAAGGGGCCGTTGCTTGTCGCTTTGGTGTGCAATCTCCGTGCCACCTAAAACAAAGAGAATCCTCAGTGATCAATGAAATTTTTCGAACCAAAGCGACACGACAAGCTGCACGTGTCGCTCAGATTCCCAATGACGTGTATTGTGCCGCCCGAGACTTGATTTCCCATGAGTAGTAAATGCTTATTTATAGACTAAATGGGCCTGTGTCGCTTGTCACTTCGATACGAACCACTGCTGTCGCGTGTCGCTTCGGGTTGAAACCTCACTAAGAGGCGTGCTTTTCACCACAACACAATACGCAGATAAACGATCAACACGCTTGTATAAAAATATAAAAATCCTTTCCGGGTACCAATCCTTTTTCGTTCTGCTTGTATCAACAGGTCTCGTCTCCCTACGTCCTTCGGAAACCTACGAAGTGATACTTGACTCAATAAATTTGTTCCCGATCGAACTGTGCAACCGTATGCTACACAGCTGACACCCTATTTCCTTGTAAAAGAATCTCCACTTTGCTCTTTCATATTAACGTCCATAGCATCGTAAGAGTAACCGGATGTTCGAGGGGGACCAGACGCATTCTCCGCAGTGGCTCCGCCTTTAACACCGTCTATACGGAGTATACACGAAGTATACGCATCTCGGAAGCCCAGTAGAGATGTATTACAGCGGATGCGACAGAGCTTCTTTCTACGTTGTCATACCTGCATCGACGCTGGGGTCTCTATTTTAAACAACTACTGTAACATTTTCGTTTGAAATCCATGTTAGGTTTTTAAAACAGTAAGTAAAATTTCTCCCCGCACCAAAAGCGCACGAAAGTGTAAATATGAATAACAACTTCTAATCGTGCCCGATTGATTATAAATCTCTAATGCCGCCGACTAAGACTTTCCTTTCACCTTTCTCTGTCTTCTTTTCTATGTAAAACACGTTTACGATCAAATTACTCATGTTTAAATGCGAGAGCAATTTCCCATGAAAATCGTGTGGTGCCACCTACAATATGCCAGCCATAGTCAATATATCTTGTAAATATTCTGTG
This sequence comes from Lepisma saccharinum, assembly GCF_977018435.1. Lineage (NCBI taxonomy): Eukaryota > Metazoa > Arthropoda > Insecta > Zygentoma > Lepismatidae > Lepisma > Lepisma saccharinum. Next base: position 8,643,390 of record NC_139251.1, on the reverse strand, counting down.
GTGTCTGCCATGCGTTGTATAATCTGTGAGTATAGTTAGTTATAATTTTATATTCTGTGTTTGTATGGTTGCCTGCTAATGATGGTAGTACGAGTTAAATTGCAAAATTTTGCTGGTTCTGTGTTGAAATCGTAAGTGAACATAAAAGATCAGCTGCGACCGGTAATAAGCAATTGCAGTATATGGAAAAACTATCAAAGCCGGGAATCCCCTGGGTAAAATTTTTGTATCCGCAAAACGTATTTCTTCAACTTTACAGGAGAAAGTACTTACCGAAATGAGTTTCTGTATACTTTACGAAGGTTTCGGAAGTGTTTTTTCCGGTACTATTATCGTATGAGGGAAACACCTACGAATCATGTATTTCGGACTTCTTTACATTGCTAACATGTTATTTTCGAATGTGCAACATTTCCTAAAGTAAAATCATGCATATCAATGTCTATTTCTTAGATTTACGAGTACGTACTGTTAATTGTTGTTTCGAATCTGTAACACATTATGGCCGTGATAGCGTACTGGTTTAGGGGCCGTTCTGAGAGTGTTTTGTCGATTTATGCAGTGTTGCAACCTCGTTCACCGGAAAATATCTACTTTCGAGCCCGGATTTGAAATTATGCTAATACGTCGCAAACCATTGACGTTAGCCCCAAAAACCATTTTCCGTAAGGTTAGGTTAGGTAAAGGTTAGGCAAGCATAGTTAAAAAAAAAAATTCAAAATACTCGACATGTCATGTTCTAGTGAAAACACGGCGAGGCGAAACACTGGCTACGGGGTTGCATCATCTTAACATAAGGAACATTGCACTCTCGTGCAGAAAGCAAATCGCGGGAGCAGAAGCAGCGTGTCGGACAGAGATTTTCGCAGAAAACAACACGCATTCACATTAAAATGGATCAGATCTACATTTAGGAACTTCCACAACGCTAAAGAAAATGATTTCTGTAAGTACTTTTTCCTGTAAATTTGAAGGATTACGTTTCCCTCATACGATAATGTTACCTTTTTTCCCCGCTCGCTTAATATATTTTGCGGTAAATGTCTGTTATATCGGAGAGACATTGAAATCGGATATTTTGTGTTTCGGATGGTTCATACTTACCAATTGTGTATTGCGGAACATAGTTGAAGGTGCCATTATGCTTTTTACACAAAAATAACTTCGATTTTTCACATTACGAGTAATTCTTTTGGTTCCTTTCTTCCGTTGCGGAACATACAATATGGCACGCACAGCTGTGGATCATCGCATGTCGTGCTTGTGTTTTGTCGATTTGGAGTGGGGTATGCAGTGTTTCAGCCTTCTTAACCGAAAAATACCTACTTTCGTGTTCATCATGTCATCACAAACCATTGACGGATAGCCCCAGAAACCATTCACAATAGCCCCACGAACCATTGACGGATAGCCCCAAAACCATTCACGATAGCCCCAAAAACCATTCACGATAACCTCACGAACCATTCACGATAGCCCTACGGATAATTTCCGGCAAGGTTAGGTTAGGTTAGATAAGCTCTCGTAAAAAAAGGCACGTTTGGAAACACTGGCGATACCACGTGACTTTCGGCACTCGTGCCATCTGCAGGTACATAACGGAAACAACGCCATAATGTTGTCGCTTTGTACAAAATGCAAGTTTATTATATCAAAAGTGCTTATTTCATGTTGTGCAGCATTCTACGGTGAGAAAATACCTCCATGAACTTTCGAAATGCTACAGAAACTCATTTCCGTATGTAGTTACTTCTGTAAAAATGAAGAAATGTGTCTCCGATATAACAGACATTTACCTATTTTGCCGTTAAATTATTTATTTTTCAACATTAATGCCTCTATGTCCTTCCACTACGTGAATCAAATGTTTCGTGCATTCGATGATGTAACCCCCGGTCAGTGTTTCCAACCACATCGTTGTTTTCCAAGAACATTGCAATTTTGAAGATGGCAATTTTAACTGTTTGCCTAACCTAACCTTACCTATCCTTGCTGTGCATGGTTCGTGGGGCTATCCGTGAACGTATTGTGGGGCTATCCATGCATGGTTCGTGGGGTTATTTATGAATGGTGCATGGGGCTATCCGTGCATGGTTCGTGGGACTATTTATGAATGGTTCGTGGGGTTTTTGAACTTGGAAAAAAAATACAAAATCAGTAACACGAAAGTAGGTATTTTTCGATGAAGGAGGTTGCAACACTGATCATGGACAATGCTAGATTTCTCCGCCATATTGTGTGTAATGCAAGCGAAAATGAATGTACTTACTTATTCTACTTTGGGAAAGATTGTTTAAGGGATTTCGCTTTTTTAATGAAATTAGTATCTATTGTCAACATATCGAGTAATTATTGTTCGTTCTTTTCTCGCTTCCTGAACATGCAAAATGGCGGGCAAATCTTGACTAGAGTTGAGTTTCAAACGGCAAAGCAGTGTTTCAACATTCTTAACTGAAAAATTTCCGCATAGCCCCAAAAACCATTCAGGATAGTATGACCATTCACGATAGCCCCATGCACCATCATGGTAAGGTTAGGTTAGATTGCTTTAGGTTGGGCAATATAGTGAGTTTGGGAAACACTGGGGATTACATCCTCAGATGGAAATGCAAGCAACAGCTTTCGTGCATCGGTCGGACGTTATTATAGAAAAAAACATGAATTAGCATCCAAATACATTGAAAAATGCGAGAAAACACTTATACGAACTTCCGAAATTACACACAAACTCGATTCCGTAAGAACTTTCTCCTGCAAATTTGAAGAATTCGAATTCCCATCATATCATATATATTATTTTTTTTTTTTTGGCGGCAGAGCGGTATATAAAATGGGTTTGCTTTGCGTATTTGAAATTAATTCCTGGAACATTGTATCTTGAACTCTCAATATGTAATTCATTCGTAACGGTACTCCTGATCCTCCATACCCCTCGAGAAAGTGAAAAAAATTGCATTCTTTCTCAAGATTCGGTATACGGAGACTGTGCGATAAGTGAGACCCAATTCGTTACGCTGTTTCCAGCGTTGCCACACTGTTGCATTCTCAATTACATTGTGTTCAGCATGGAAGCATGGCGGGGGACATGCACAACAGTTTTCCTACCTTGTGTTCGAGGAATGCCTACAAGGTTAGGTTAGGCCTCGTGGGTTAGGTTTCATTAGCATAAATACAATGAAAAAATATTATTTAGGAATGTGGACTTGTTTGGTTAGGTACGTTTGGCAACAGTGTATTGCATGCTGATTTTTTCATGGGAAAATTACACCTTCCGTGGACCTGCTGTTCTTACTGTAATGTTATGTTAGGAAAACATAGTTTATTTCGTTTTTCTCTACATTTCCATACTTGACCACCAAGTATTACATGTAGATTCGTGAGTAGGTGAAATTTCATAGCAATTGGAGAGGGTTCAGTATTGTAAACTCATTCTGAAATTACTTACGGAAATGAGTTTCTCTAAGGTTTCCAACGTTCGTCAAGGTATTTTCTTTCATGGTGGAATCTATTTGAGCGGGAAATCATGTATTTTTCAAGAGAAATATCTCACCGACGCACAAGTGCCATTGCTTTCGCTACGTGAACCGGATGCTGCATACGTTTGATGACATAACCCTCTGTCAGTGTTTCTACCCCCCCTTTTTTTAACTATGCTTGCTTAACCGAACCTATCGGAAATGGTTTGTGGGGCTATCTATGAATGGTTCGTGGGGCTATCCGTCAGCTCCCCGTGCATAATGTACAATTTGCACACGTGACGAACACGATAGTAGGTATTTTTCGGTGAAGATGGTTGGAAACACTGCGTACCTACAACAGTAGTCAACCTGTGCATGCCATATTGTAGGGATGTGCCGAAGCCGATTACAGATGTGTGAAAATCGGCCGAAATTGACACATCGGCATCGGTATTGGAATCGGCAAAAATCCGATATTTAAACCGGTACAGATTATACTAGAGTTTTTACCTTGTAGTTTTGTAATATTTATTGAAAATTTGGTTATGATTCGTCATTATTGTAGAGTTTTTGTAATAAAATTATTGCAAACTCATTCAGAGGATCAACCTAACTATAAATCGGAAATAAAACAGTACATTGCTGAACCAGAATCTGCTGTTGTATTGGAAATTCAAAAATGAGTATTCAAACCTGAAGCAAGTCCTGAGAAAATACTTGGGCATACCTGCTGCATCAGTATTCAGTGATTGAGTGTAAGTAGGTTACTTCCTGAAGTGCTTCCAAATCACGTGTTTCTGAAGTTGAATCTGGCAGAACAGGAATTCACTTTGCATTTCAAAGAACTGCTTGTGTACTAATGTTTAATCTCTTGAGAATCCATGTTCTTCTTAAAGGTTCACATAACATTTTGTAGATGCAAATGTACATTCGCATCTCTTGAGTATATATATGTATATACATATGATATGCAATAGAAATGTACATAGCAAATTTATTTTTGTCATGCTGAAAATAACATCCCATTTCTGTTTAATAATCTTATGTATCGGAATCGGTTAAGCATCGGTATCGGTTCCAAAAATTATCGGTGAGTACATCGGCATCGGTAAATTTTCAGCTTCGTCACATCCCTACCATATTGTGTGTTACGGAAGTGAAAATAGGAATAACAAAACTACTCTCAATGTGAAAAATTTTGTTTGTTTTCGTGTAAAAAACATAATGGCATCTTGAGCTATGTTCTGCAATACACAATTGGTAATTTTCCTCTGTACACGCCATTCTTCGTATTTTCGTGGGGGCCTGTTACCGTTTTTCCATGCACGACATTTACGTGTTTCCAAACATAAACATGGCCATATATTTTTTATTTCGCATGTTGTTGCACCCATGTCAAGCATAATTATTATTTATTTTGACTCCGCGAATCCCAAAATGAAACAAAATTCGGGGGTTCCTATTTGAAAAACACAACGTGCCTCCCAGGGGGACCCTGTGTGGGGGCCTCATTTGTACGCCATTAACTTTTCCCCCCGACAAGGATCATGGTTGTTTGGACCAAATTTTCCTCACATGCATATCACTCCCGCTATTTTGATATGTCAACTTAAAATTAACACCCTGTATATATATTTGGTTGTGAAACAAAAAAAAATAATAATATATCTTTGTATGCTGCCAAAAACCATACATGCAATTTTAAGCATGTTTTTTTTTAATTGATTTAATTTGTTTAAAAGAATCATGATTTTTATACACCCTGCATTTAACATTGTGTGTGTTTTAATTTCTTTCAGCAGTTCCAGGAAAATAATTCCATGGAATCCCTGGCAGAGATGCACCTTTGCCACCCAGTCCCCAGCAGGGAGTGCACAGGCTGGCTCCACACAGCCACCTCTGTCTCAGGCACTGCCTGGACTACCCACGCCTGTGTATGCCTCGGTAAAGGATGAGTTTCAAATGACTGAGGTAACTACACTTTCCAATGGCCTCAGAGTAGCTTCTGAGAATCGCTTTGGCCAGTTTTGCACAGTAGGAGGTAAGTTGGTAGTGATATTGTTCCTTATCTCTGTGTACAATCTCATCATCTCAATGTGAGTGGACTTTAACCTTTAGTGGATAGATGTGATATACAGGGCTTTCCAAAAGTTCTTCCCTCATTTAAATTCACTGTAACTTTGTAACAGAGATGTGTCAGTGAATTGTTAAAGTTTGTACTTCACAGCTGTCTTTAAAGTTTTACCTGGCTACACTGGATGTGTGTTGTCCTCATCGCCATACCACCAACTGGGTACCCTTCACATCGATGCATTCCTGCAATTTCCCACGATGACTGCAGAATTCTTTGCTTTGATGTCTTCCAGATCTCTTGTCTTTTCTGCGTACACTTCCGTCTTGACATATCCCCACAGACAAAAGTCACACGGAGCCAGGTCTGGCAACTTTTCAGGTCATGATGTGAGTCCTCTGCGGGCAATCCACCTGTCTTCTGAATCAACACCAACGTGGAATCACATGATCGCTTGGAGTCACGTGATTCTCTCAAAGTGCAGTTTTGCCAGATAAAACATTTAAACGAGTGCTGTGCTGTATACAAATTTATTTCCCTAAAATATCTCTGTTCATTATAAAGTTATAGTGAATTTTATTGTGGGAAGAACTTCTGGAAAAAAACCTGTATGTATCCCAGCACCACATGACAGGAATTATCGTGCCATTTCTTGGAAACTATATTTCAGTTCTTTCTTTTTTTATCTTTAGTATACATAAGAAGGTATGATAAACTCTAATTGCAAAACAATCTATCCATTGTTAGTATTATTAACGAACACCGTTTGAAAAACTTCTTTGTTCCCCCTCTTGATATAATGGGATAGATTTTACAAAAAGGTTTGGTTGATTTGATTTATTTTAATGTACTTTTTTCACTTTTAATACTTTAACTAATTACATAGATGAGGGTGAATGGTGATAAGATGAAGGGACAATCACAAACAAACATGGATGACACATCAAAATTCCTACTTGGATTATCATCACTGCAGGTCCAAAAACCAGAGCCTCATAAGTCTGCAAAATGCAGTTGAGGGAGGTTGACATTTGGGTACTGAAATGGTTACCCTAGCCTGGTCTGAAATTACCAGTGTTACTTTTAGGGTAAAGCAAGTCCCTCTCCGTTGACTGCCAATACATGTAAAAGCTACCCATGCAAAGTTTAGCACATGAGCCACATTTTTTCGCCAGTGTCCCATGCATTTTTATTTTTCTCAAAGATATAATCAGGGTGGCTAGTCACCGGGAATTCCAGGAATTATGGTATAGTTATTCGTTCCTGGAATTATACATGCATGCATGAATTTTTCTCTGGAGAGAGAAATTGTAGCTCTACGGCAAGCTACGATGATTTCTTTTTTTTTTTTTTTTTTGGCAAGTTGACAAAGCGTACACTTGAAAAAGTCCTGTCCTGTGAGGATGTTTCCTTGCGGAAGGCCCCATCTGCTAATGGCTAAAGAAGCTGCTTCTGTTGCAGAGTGCTCTGTGTTTGGCATGCTGTCCATGATCTTTCCTCTGAAAACCTTGTTAATCCGGACTAAGTTGACCAGTTTAATGAAAATCCGGATTGACTGAAATAACCTAAAAGAACAGTAGAAAGTGCATTAAAACTCTGTTTTTAGCAAGAAAACACGTTTATTATGGTGTATTTAAAGGCCATAGGCCTAAATACACTATACAGTTCAGTACAAAGTCTGAGGGAAACAGAATTTCATCAGTGGTTGACTGCCTTTTCTTTGGGAAGTTCTCTTGTTGACTTTTAGCCACATTTAAAACCTTGCATTCTGCTTTTTTTTTATTATATGTATCCGGATTAAGAGAAGTCCGGCTTATTTGGGTTGAGATTAACGAGGTTTTACTGTACTAAAGTTAAAAAACTCACATTGAAATAACTAATATTAACAAAACATTTAATGCGGCAGGATGTATGCTCTCCACTTGGATGTAACGATGCATGGTGGGCAAGAAATACTTGTAAGAAAAATTGCTTTGCTTTGGAATTTTAATTGTTTTAAAACATCTAAATAATATTGCCTCCAAGGATTAATGAAATTTTATTAAATTTGAACATTTGCTTTGAATCACATAATCTCTAAGAATTAGAAAAAAAATATCATGTTGAAATACTGATACGTTTGAGCACCGGTTCGGTGAAATTTACCAACGTTGTGTTTCTATGGCCCTGCGTAACAAACAAACTAAGTAACTGTCAATTTAAGTTCCCGACACCCGGAAGGGTTCACTGGAAAGATACTGATAAGGGTGGCCTCAGACACTCTTCAGAAGCGAGTAAAAATTATATTTCAAAATTGGCTGGGTAATCCTTACGGGTTAACCCATAAGAATGTGCGTATCAATCTCCTCAAAATAGAGAATTGTATCAAGCCAGAGTTCATAAACTCAATCACCACCTGTTGCGCTCTCTAGTTTACAAACCTTCCTGGCTTATTGGCAATCACAGTGCTGATCAACGAGGATTGCAGGGCAATGACCAGGAAGAGATAGGAAGTAATAAGATAGAGAGCAAGGTGTGGGGAAAGGTCTTTTGTCTTTGGTCTTAGAGTGGGAAGCAACAAGAGAAATTGAGCAATCGAGTACAAGCTTATTCTAAGAGCTTTCTGCGAGGAACTTAATCGTCGGTGATAGACAGGTATTATCCTATTTCAACCATGTTTGATCCAGACTTGAAGGTATAGAATCCAAGTGATTGTGTTTTGCCATTTCTAAGTGTGCATAGTTAACCTCTCACACGTTACCATTAAGATGACCATGAACTGCGAGTGCTCAAATACTGAGGATGAATGATCAGTGACCTACATCACCCACCAGAATGGTTAAGGTTTCTGGTTCGAATCCCACGTTCCTAGTAGAATGTTACGATATGGGTAAAAATTATGTGATTTTATAATATATTTTTTATCATTTGCAATGAGTGCCAGAGGCCACCTTTCTCAGTACCATTCCAGTGAACTCCTCTTACTGTTAGTGCTTTGAATCAGCTGAGAAACTTCGCTACTCAGTTTGCAGAAACACTGCCTGAGTAAATTTCACCCACATTCACACTTATATGTTTCAGTTTGGTATTTCAATGTCCTATTTTTCTTTTTCCTGATTTTTATCTTGTGTAACACCATGATATTTTTAAATCTTTATAAAATTTGTTCAATCAATAAAGATATGGTTAACTACATGCTTTTAACTCCTTCAGTGCTGAAAGCGACTCCAGTCAATTTTTTCAACATGGGTAACTTACGGAAAGCGACTGCAGTCGATTTCAAATATTCTCGTTGCTGCTATGTTGAGTGAAGTCTCCCTAAAAGGAAAACATTCCCAGAACATGCTGCCTTCTAGTCTCTCTCATTTGAACTATTTTCGAAAGATATACTGAACAAATGAAAAACATGTACCACCAAGTGCATGTAAACGACAATGGCAACATGGATCATTTGTCTGCTCAGTGGTGTGCCCAAGGGGTGGGTGTACATGTTCTTCGTAGTCAATCCTCATTTCGCTATCTTTTCCTGCTTTTGACATTCTTTTTTTTTTTTTTAATACTGGACCAAAATGAAGGGTTATGACCCCTACCAGTCCCTCCCCCCCTCCTTGGCTATGCTACTGTATCCACTTCAATAATAATGGAATTTTAAAACCAAGGGGTCTCAAGATTATGTGTCTTTCGTCTAAGAATAGTGGTAGAATTCATATCAGTAATTTAGAATACTTTTTTTTTACACATTTATGCAATTCTGAAAATTTCTCAAAAAACCTATGAGAGAAAGCTATATCAGTGTGCCAAATTCCTGCAGCGAATGAGTTAAAACAATTGTAATTCTGACTTAAAGCATTAATTTGGCTTGTGGGTTAAATTTAACCAATGTGTATACTTTCATCCTGACAGAGGACTCTTTTTACTGTCTTCTTTTCCTCATCTTTATTGATTGCATAATACAACCAAAATGTTCAGATGTAATGATATTAGTTTAATCAATAAAGGTATTATTACATATGTGCTTTAAAACAATCATAAGTTTATTTGCGGTTAATATTTATCCAGCGTTCGTCCTGCCACATTAAGAAAAATAATGTTTACTATATTTTCAAGTGTTCCAGGAACTTACTCACACTTTTTTTAAAGTATTTACTGAAGAAAAACAAAAGCAAAGTATTGTTGTATGTGTGTACGTGTGTGTAATTAAGAGCAGGGAGTTGTACAGAGAGTTAGACTGAAATCTTCTTTTTTTTTCTTTTTGGAAGCTCTTTTGGTGAAGCTGAAAGATTGCAGTAATAATTAAATATTATCGCAAAAGTAAATAAGTTCTAATCTCCGTTCATTTTCTGAAAAGTGGTTTCCTGCTCATTAACTTTCACAGTGGTTGTTGCCCAAATGTGTGGTTCATTATATTGTACGTAGCTTTTACATAAGAAGAATTTGTGTGCTAATTGTCACTTGGCTTAACCCTTATCCCATCGTTCTTTATATCTGCAGGATTTGTTCCCATAATCCACATGTTTTGTCCATAATTACAGTAAAATCTCGATTAAATATTTTTCAGAAGGGTGTGTCTAAAGAACTTTTAAATAGAGAAAATGTATAATCCAGACAGATAAATTTTATAACACACTGCTCCATTGGTCTAAGACGTTTCAGTCTGTAATGCAGGAAAATCTGGAAATATACAGGCCCCAAACTTTTGTCTATAAAACTGCCATTTACTTAAAGTTTGTATTGAAAATTTGTATGCACATACCTTGAACAATGTAAAACAGGATCTGTTCATATCCGATGCTGAAAATGGTTCCCTTCCACATGCAAGCACTCTTGTACACGTCTCTCCAAATTCTGGAATACTTTCTTAAAGTGGCATCGGTAATGGCTTCAATCTCTTGACGTATAGCTTCTTTCACGGCTGCGATTGTGCGATAGTTTTGATTTTTTTGCAGCTTTTTGACACGTGGAGTATGGGAGATTAGTTTCTTGGGAAAGTTCGCAATGATTTTGATGGTGATGCCAGTAATCGCTCCTTTACATCAGTGTTGCCTCAATATGAAGGCACAATTTCCCTTTCCAAGGGACAAAATTTCCCTTTCTGGATCATTTTTCCTCTCCACCTCAACAAATCCTGTAATAATGATAATAATACACAAGTATGCATTTTGAAACTTTTTATCTGCTTCACTGCAAGTAAGAACTGATTTACATAAACTTATGTGTGCTGAATTCAGATCTGCTTTCAGTTTTCTCCTATCACGTCATTTTCTTTTGGAATATCATTTTAAAATTAATGTACATTAATCAAGTTGGAAGTATTTTCAATGAAACTGAAGTATTACAACAAGTCATAGGAATTAATATTTTATACAAGTTTTGTCATTGATGTCAGTGCACCATCATAAAGAGAAGTTCATGGTTCATAAAGAGAAGTTCATTTCGTGTTCTGCTATCCCAGAAACACATAAAGCAGGGATACTTAGTAAAACTAGTTTGTTGACCAAGAACAATTGTTAACACTTTTAAATCAGAGCAAACAATCGAGTTATGCTCGTTGTACTTTATCTTTTCCAACATGAACCTCAAGTTTATGTACGTTTCCTTCAAAACTACTGAATATCCTAGAGGTATTGAGGGGCAGCAAGTTGCCGTTATGAAGCAGTACTGCTTTCATGCTCCTCACCGAACTGTCAACAAATAACCTCCAATCAGCAGCATTATACTCGACTCCAAGGGCTTCAATCAAACTTGCAGTACACCAGTTTATCCACCTTTGAAAAAGAAAGTACAAGTTCATTTTCTCTATGTCTGTACCAAGCAAACGTAGTTTCCGGAGGAATTAAATTCTTTTCTTTGAGTCGCGATCCAAGAAGTTCAGCACTAATTTTGGGTAAATACAGGTCTCTAACTAAGTCGTTTAACTCACCTTGTGTGAACAGACGAGGAGAAGAAGGTCCACTTGTTTTAAATGAAGGATCATGTTCGTGTTCAGAGGTCTCTTCTGATTCACCACTGTTTTCCTCCAGCTGCATAGGTGCAGGGATTGGCTGTTCATCACTGTGCGGAAGTGGGCGGATGGCTAATCTAAGATTGGGATATTTCATGGATTTCTTGTTCTTCTTGTTTATGCCTTGCACATTACATAAACAGAAGTAACAATCACTTGTGTGATCTCGAGGATCCAACCACACCATTGGACAACCAAACTGCAGTGAAGCGTGTTTTCCTTTCACCCACTGATTAATGTTTACTGAACACATACTACATATGTAATGAGGTGCCCAGGCTTTGTCTTGATCGCCTAGACGAACACGAAAAAATGCCAAGTATGCCTTTTTGTAGAAAGAAGTAATATTTCTCCTCTGTGTTGGCAACATATAACTTCCACATGTGTAACAGAAACTATCGGGATGATTTCTACACGTGCGGTGAGACATTTTTCAGCACCACTTCACACTACACACGCTACACATATAGACCACCTGAAAGCAGTTAAATCCAAGACAGAAAAACAGTTCAACAATTGAGCAGCATTTCCCAAATGAAACTAACAAATGCCAATGAAGAAATGAGTATTTTCTTCAGGTGCATTTTGAAACAATAGGTAGACATTGTTGTATCAGCAATACTCAGGCATTGTTGGATGCCAAGTTTCTTAAAACAAAATTGAAATTAACTGCAAGTTACAAGTGTATATATGTCCTAACTAATTGTCTTATACTAGCAAAAAGGCGGTTTCGTTAGAAATTGAAAAAGCGTAAAAAAAAAATCCTGACGTGATGAGAAGGAACGAAATGTCATTTCTGTCATCACTGATGGTAAGCTTTCTGAAAATGTAATTACTTTCTCTGAAGCAAATTGGTTGCATACTTATTATTATAATAGCAATAATAAATAATAGTAGTAGTAGTATAGTAGTAGGGTCAGAAGTAGCTGTTATTATTATTAGTGGTGGTGGTGGTAGTAGTAATAGTATTTCCGTTGGTCCATGTTAGTAGCTATGAAAAAAAAATCAAATGTCAAGTTCATCTCTCCCTGGCTAGATTCCCTAGGTTCGAATCCTGCTCAGGAATCCACTTAATCGTTAATCCTCAATGATGCTATTATGCATAAAAGCGACGTACAATAAACGTAACAGAAATATAAATAGATGTGGACTTATATTCAAAGGAGCAGAGATAAGAAGGAACAGAAAAAATAAAAAAATAAATAAAATGTGGATATAATTAACATGAACTGTAATAATGTGGAGTTAGATGTCTCCAAATTTCCCTGAAATTGTGGTATTTTTCATCAAAATTTCCTTTTCCCTTTTGGCTAAAAATTGGGTGAGAATTTCCCTGCTAAAGGGAATTTTCCCTTCATGTGGCAACACTGCTTTACGTCCTGTTTTGTCTCTTCAGACATTTTCCGACGACCTGAATGCTGCGTGACAAGACTTCCCATTGTCTAACTTTCTTACCAATTTCTGGATACAACACTGTGAAGGTACACATCTCACACGAAATCCAGTCTGAAATGCCCTTTGACATGCTTTAAATGAACCAGTTCGCCAGTATTTACGAACGAGGAACACACGCTCTTCGATTGTGTACATTCTAATCCCTACATATTCGAGCCAGCACTATCAAGATGCATTGTCGTGGAACAAAACAAATGAAGGTCACTGGAAGAGTCCAAACCTATTGCGAGGGGTTAGATCCTGTTTTACATTGTTGAAGGTATGTGCATACAAAATTTCAAGACAAACTTTAAGTTAATGGCAGTTTTATAGACAAAAGTTTGGGGCCTCTAGCGAGGGAATCACCCGATATAATCGAGGTTGTCCTGTCTTAGAATGCTTGAAACAACATTCTTAGTTCTTTCCATATTTTACAATCTAGGAATGTTCACATACATTTTGTCTTTTACAGTGGTGATAGATTCAGGATCCAGATATGAAGTAGCATATCCTAGTGGAATATCACACTTCCTAGAAAAACTGGCTTTTAATGTAAGTAGCAAATATGTGTTGATACATACATTTATGTAATTTTTATTTTTATTGAATTTGTTCAGGGCCTCCCCGATGGTGCAATGGTAATGTCATTGCCTTGTAATCAAGTGGTCCCAGGTTCGATACCTAGTGGAGACATATAGGGGTTCAGATCCCACTTTACTGTAGGTCCAGTCCTGCTTAGCCTTACTGTGCATAAAGTGGACTTAAAACACCAACTCAATTAATTAATTAGAACTTGTTCAGTTGTTCATGTCTATCTTCCTTGTGAGATTTTTTGAAAAATTACAGGGTTTGTAAATTCTATGAATATAAATTATTCAAAACATTATGCAGCATGTTTTAAAAGTCCTGCAGGATTCTAAAAAGCTATAACTTTAAAGTAATAGGTTTATTACAACGAAATATTGGTTTTTAACACATTGGAAAATTTAAAATTTTGTTCTGCCCACACTGCTGAATGGTGTGTGTGTGCAGGTGATCACGTGATTCTAATATGGGGTTGATGCAGTAAAAGGAGGACCCAGACATTGGTCCGCAAGGTCACCTACTATCCTACTATAAACTGTAGGCTCAGTTTTGATTAGCCTATCTGAGCATAAAATGAGCTTAGAAAAAAACTTTGCATTTGCACGTCTCATCAACATGACTTAAGCTGATTAATATGCAAATACTTGTAAAAATTCATTTTTCTTCTTTATGTCCCCATGAAAGAAAACTTCATAGTTATATTATAAAATATTTTTCTCTATTTAAAACAAGTTTGCAAAGTTCCTATTTCCCTGTTCTGATGTTCCGCTTTGTTATCTATATTTTTATATATTTGCTGTTCATGGTATAATTGCAATTCATGTATATTAGCTCTTTTCATGCTGATCTCGTAATAATATGGGGGTGTGTAAGTGTAAGGGGTGACTTGGTTGTAAGGCCCCGAAATGTCAACCTCGTTTCCACATAATACGTCCTGGTAACTGCCTTTTTGCAGGCTAATGAGGCTCTGGCATCTGGACCTGTGGCCAATATAATGCTTTGTGTTGTCCTGTGTTTTGTCCTCATGTGTGCTGAGTGCCCCTTTACAGCCTCAGCTTTTAACTTGGGTAAGAATATTTTAGTCAGACACATTTTTATTTTAGTTCTGGTATGGGACTGGACCCACATGTAGTGTGATGGGTACAAAATAACCTAAGTGCTGATGCACCCACAATTTTAAATTCATTCAATCCATCATAATAATATGTTCTCTGAAATGTTACATATATCATCATTTTCAGACTTGTCATTCTTATGCACTATTTGATCAGAAGTACGTTAAACTGCAGTCACTTTTTTTCCCATACTGGACATTAATATGGGTTGGGTCCACCTTTTGCCTTGATCACAGCTCGTATACATCCATGGAGACTTGCCACAAAGCATCTGAACATTTCTGGAGCAATGGCAGCCTATTCTTTGTGAAGAGCTGTAGCCAGAGCAGTACTGATGTAAGACATTGCGAGGCTAGAGGGGTCGGCATTCTAGTTTGTCCCATAGGTGTTCTGTAGGGTTAAAATCTGTACTCTGGGAAGGCTAATCCATTTCTGGAACCTGATTGTCCACAAGCCATTTGCACACAGCATCTGCTTTAAGACAGGCAGTGTTATCATGCTAGTGTAGACTGGTTATCACCGATCTAGTCCTCCACCATTAAAAGTACCCAACTGTGCAAAATGTTCTTGTACCTAAAGTGAGAATCATAGAAGTTAAGACCTTCTGTAAACAAAAGCATGTGTACCCTAACAGTGTTGCAAACTTATGAAAAAAAATAATCCACATAGCCTACAAGGTGTAAAAACATTCCATTTGTCAACAGATGCGGAATAAGCAGTGTATCACTGAGTGATGACCTGTTGAACGTTATTGAATATATGTTAAAACAATGTATATCATGCCTGGTGGCCGACTTTCAGACTCATCACCGAAGTTCCCTGGCTCGAATCCCGGCATGGGTGTTATTTGTGAGTGTCCATCAATTTCATCTGACAATCACTCATTCTCATCGTCAGGATTAGCCAAAAGTTGAAGAAAAGCAACGCTAAATTAAAAAAAAAAATCAAATACAAAATGTACATCTTATCCCCCAGAAGTAAGACGGTTCCGTACCAAAGGATTAATTTTCTCTCATATTTTACTAAAAAAACCTTGCTAGAAGAATGTGACACATGAGATAAATTACGTTTTGAAACCGGGGTTTCTTCATTAAATTTATTTGATGTTGGAAAGTGTTATGATTTATTATTATAGATAATGAAAGTAATCTAATAGATATGATTTGATTGACTAAATTAATAATTATGCAGCAAAGACACCAAGGGAAACTAAAACGCCAACTTAGAGTAGCATAAAAGTGGGGAAAGAAGACTGTAGAATACAGAAATATTTTGAGGCAGTCACATTTTATTGTACGCTACGTATAAAATAAAGTGCATATTTAGGGGTGAATTTTTAAATATTGTCACATTTTTCTTCTCTCTTGTTGTGAGGTGTTCATTTTAAATCAACCTCCCTCACCCTACGGCCTGCCCTCCTTCACCCGCAAAAGTATTCCGGAGTGTGAGGATGTCACCATCCGGATGGTGAACACCTCTGTATTATAGATCGACTCCTGTGTCCCACCCCATCCCTGGAGGATGGTCACTAACAATGTGAAATCACAGTATCATATGCCGACATTCGACATACTACTTCAGTTTCTGTACTTGACTTAGTGAGAAGTATTAAGGTTGGCAACAGCCTAATAACGGATTTCTTCCGCATCATGTAGTCCGTTCTATGAAAGTACGCTAATGGAAGAAAAACGTGTAAATTACATTGGATTATACATTTTAAAATATATTTTCATTAAAGGTTTCTGTTTATAATAATAATACGTAGTTATTGTATAAATTACAATTGATCACGTGAACAGCAAGAAAATAGCGCCAGTTTCGAACATGGCGACTTCCATGCATGCAGGAAGGTCTCCCGTGTTTTCAGAGTAGTCTTTCGGAAATACAGTCGTTTGAAAAGTGGCAAGAAGCAGATTGTTCTTAACGTTTATGCGACGTTGTGTCGGTGCTATCCTGAGCAAGCAGTGAAGTTGGTGTCCAAGCGTAATTGTGTGCCTGCGTCTTTGTGTTTTCGGTGTGGTGAAAGAAAGGAAAACGGTCGGTCAAGTTGTGAGTCCCGCGAAAAAAAAAACACGTTGTTGCTCGTATAAACAAGTACATCGATTTTGAGATAAATGCAATACAACATGAGGTGCTTTTGTATTATTTCAATCAAAGAGTCGTCCTGTCCACTGTGGAGAAGATGTTGATAGTGATGATGGATGACGATCTCCCCAATTTTAGCAGTTGACGTTAAATCGCCTCTTGTGCCACGTTGAGTTCCGTTTTGGGAAGCAAATTTGACAGATCATACTCTGACAGGATGATGTCTAGCGCCGAAAATGCCTCAAGTTCAAAAAGGAAGTACTGAATCAAGGTAAGAAAATACATTACTTGCATGAGACGTGCGTAAATAATGAGCTTATTATCGTCTTCTTATTTTCTAGTGCACGAGAAACCGAGAAAAAGATAAACAATCTCTTTTTATTCCCCACCTTATCTTTGTTTAGCTTCTGCTAGAACTGGCGGTATATTTGTTGCATAAAGGAGAATACAATACTCGACATGTCAACAATGTTGGGCAATAATTTGGTGGAAATAAAACCAAAAGGCTTGAATTACTGAAACGAATCTCTCTCTCTCTCTTGTATAACTTTGGCGCTGTCATACTGAGAGAGGAGGGGGGAAGGGGGATCTGTTAACCCAGTGTCACATAAATTGAACTTTTGGCATAGAAAAATATGTTCATTCTTGAACAAGAACACGTATTTAATCACTTCTAGAAAACTTATTATACTTCAATGTGTAGATTATCAGTTAAAATAAGAATACGTTTTCCATGTTACGTAAAATTAAAGGTTGCGAGTGAGCAGCATATGATGGCCGCACCATTCACGAACAGCTGGCGCGGAGTGATACGTTACTTGAAGTGAGACGGTTGTTTACAGAAGGTCGGAAGTTTCGTGATTCTTATTTTAGCTGCATTGAGTGTAACGTGCAGTGTTACAAGAGGGCCGAGTCCAGTTCAGGAAGAACTTCAGATTGTAGTACCATCTGCACCAAACTTCACTGAAGACACTACACATGAAGTAAATATCATTCTCCGAGCATGTACCACTCCCAAACCCTCCTATCTGACCATGCATCGTGTACATCACTCCAAATTACATGCTTCCAGTGTCCACTGCTTCAGACGATGCTTGTCATTATTATGCACTATCTGATTAGAAGTATCCAGACATATGCCTGAAACTGTAGTTGCATTTTTTGCATGACACATGCCCTGCTACTGGATATTAATATGGGCAGAAATGTTGGTTTATGGGCATCTGCACAGCCATAAACTCTATTCCGCAGCTCTTGATGCACACTTATGGTACTGGCTATACTGTAACAGCGTGGAACTCTCACGTGATTGTTTACACCAATGACTGGCAGTTTTCATGAACCACCCTCTTAAACATTTGACAGTTCTTGTCAGTATATTCAGCATACCTGGTTATGATTTTGTTGTGAAAGCTCCTTCACGTTTACAGTAACAGTCATTTCACTAGCAGTTGATTTTGGCAGCTACAGAAGGGAAGAAATGCCCCAACAGACTTTTTACTCGTGTGGAAACCTATGACCAGTTCACATTCACCAAGTCACTATATTCTGCTGGAGCTTATCTATGAATACCACCCAATGCCCTGCTTTATTTTATGCTGACCTGTGGCATATAGGCTTCAGTTCACTATTGTGAAGGTGATACTTTTGATCAGATAGTGTAGTAAAAATGTAAAAATATAAAGTGCATTCCTTACCTATGATGGTCCCGCTCGATAGCTCTGTCTAAGATGCAAGCTTTGGGCTCTGGCTATGGCATGCATACAGGTTAAAGTCTCCTGGGGGAAGCGTAACAACTTTTCTTCTGAGATTTTGGCCCATGTATGGGACCGGTTGCCACCCACCAGCATGAGAAAATTGGGGAACTACGAGTGAGTAGTGCAAACCAGTCATGGAAACCTCCAACAACGACCAGGGTTTGTCGTGCTGGCCACACGCTACCCCATAACTGGTTGAATGATCGCCCACCTCTTGTGGCAGTGAGGTTGGCAGTCGGTAGGTAGGCACTGACCCTCACAGCTACATTATTACCTATGATCTGTATTTCCCCCACAATGTTTGATACATTCAACACAGATAGTTTCATGTTTGTTTCATCTGTTGCCCATTTATATAGATATATTGCAAAAAGGATAAAAATGTTTTAAATGAATACTGGAACTATGAATAAATAAGTGAAATTTTCATAAGATGTAAAAAATCCACACATACTTTATTTCATGTGTGTATGTCTATTTAATTACATGACTTCTTATTTTACAGTCAACTACAGATTATTCAGATAAGGATAAAATTCTCTTTGAACTGGAAAAGCATGGAGGAATATGTGATTGTCAATCATCAAGGTAAACTAAATATGAATATTTTATGCCCTCATATATGTTGTAAAAGGATGATTGATTTGGTTTATTTTACTTTGCTTTTCTGCCGTTTGGATAATCGCGTAGATGGGAATGAGTGATGATATGATGAAATCGATGAAGGGACGGTACACAAGGAATGCTCAGACTGGGATTCGAACCCAGGATGACTGGGGTCGTAGTGTGATGTCCTAACCACTCCAGATGGCACTAAATGGATGGAATGTTGAAGTAAGTAATGCTAGTGTATGAATTGACAAAACTAAGAAAAATCACTTATGTTGGTAATCATGGTCATTCATACACCCATGTCAACCATTGATTGCTATATCAGCAAGAGGTATTTATTACCAGTAATTTATTTTAATTATTGACCTTAACCTTTAAAGTTGCGTGGCGCTTATGCAGTTTTTACCTCTGTCCCAGGCCATTTAAACGAGTTTTGTAAGGTTTAGCAAAAATCGTTATAGCTTCCTTCCTATGGCTGATAATTTAGTGAAACAAGAAACATTTTACTAAGAATAAACTTGCTGCTGATCACATCACCTCCAAAATGGCCGAGATCGAGAATGTGTGGGCCCTACCCCCCCATCCCCTAAATGTGCCTTTGTGGCACGGTTCTATATGAATGGGGAACTTTACCTTTATACAAAATACACTTTCTACTTGCTGGTCTACTCTTATATTTCTGAAGTTTAGGTATTTTGGGAATCAATAAGTTCCAGCTGCATAATTTATTTCTTCTCATTTTGAATTGCAGTTGGCTGAGGATCTTCGTTTCAATCTTGGCCCATAGAAGAGAATTAATCAATGTACATGATTGTCCCACAAACAACTAAAGTTATGACTGTTATTTTTTGTGAAGTTAATATAAAAATGATTCAACTACAGGAACTACATTTATGAAAGTTTGGGAATCTATTAATTATAATCATTAGACAGTTCATTAAATAAATTATTATAATTGTTTAAAATTTTAAAAAAATAATACAGTAAATGTTATTACATAAGATAAGACTATTTTTATTCGTGCAGTGATGGTTCATCATGATTCCTATCTTGAAGCTTATAGTACCAATATGCACTCTAGAATCTTGGTTACAAAGATAAAATTGTAGGGAATCAGGATGAAGAAGGTTGCTACCAAGAAAAAAACCAACAAAAAAAAACCACCTGTAATAGTAACAACTTCTGCATTACTGTATTTTTTAATATTCAATATTGATTATGTGAGCCTTTAAGAAGATTTTTTTTTTAAAATTGTCTTCAAAATGTCAAAATTCATTGCAGCGCGTATTGAAATATGCATTATTCACTTAATGAAGCCCTTTTTTATTTCAGGGATACCGTAATATATGCTGCATCTGCTGACAGTAGAGGCTTAGACCATGTAGTACATATTTTAGGAGAGATAGTTCTTCGACCGCAAATATCTGTTCATGAGGTAATATTGTTTCTGTTTAAAATTATTAATGTGTAATGAATATCTTATGTTTCAATGCAATGCCATATTATCATTAAATTTTTTACTTGTTATTTATTGATTCTTTTACATCTCAGAGCCATCATTACACAACAGGTCATTGAATTTTTTTTAAAAAAATAACATGTTCCAGTATGGAATTAATTTTCAACCTACCTTACAACAGGACTTTTCACAAATACAGCATGAACACAAATAACACTTAGAGACAAAAGTACTATGTCAACATAATCTACAGGTTACGGTATTAAAGAATTAGGAATAAGTGAAAAAGTTAGTTAAAGATATCTTGTGAAAGTCACATTACTAGAGCAAAATTCATTTTTTTAAACAGTGTGTAAACAAATGTGTTCCTGTGATGTAAAAGAAAATGCATGAAGTAATCTCATTGAATTGCAAAGTTCCGTAGTTTACCGGAAGTTGTAAATGACACTAGTCAACAAATTTAAAATAAATTTTTGCCCCTGAAATGAAAACAGCCAATTCTTAATAGATTTGAATGCGAAAATAACAATGAACATTCAAAATTGTTTATAGTTTATGAGGGATATGCAATAGTTTCTGATATATTACAGCAATATGTATTTACCACATGCCATACGTTGGTTTTTGTTTGCTTATACTCCCGGTGGCCCTTGTATAGCTGCTGAATATTATCCCTATATCACCTAACATTAGTCTACCAACATGAAAGTGGGCCACTTTTTCTGGTACCTTCTCTCTATGATGTGATTGCCTGGCGAAAATATTCCCCATGCTCATCACTAACCATGCCAGAGTTATTGGGTAAGGAATCTAAGTGGGAAGGGGTCATGTGTATCTTTATGGTCATCTTACATCCAAGTTTCTGATACAGAGGCAACATGTTCTCAGTCAGTTCTTTTTAGTTTTCTGCCCTGACATTTACAAGGAAGATTAGTTACTAGCTTTCTAGTAGTATGCTGTCAAACTTCTCATCATTGAAAATGTTTAGGATCTAAGAACCAACAAAAACTCCCGCCGGCCTCTTTCGCAGTGGTCAGTGCAGCACGCTACAGTGTCAGATGTCCCAAGTTTGAATTCCAGCCTTGGCATGGGCATTCTTTGTAAGTGTCCCTTCATCAATTTCATCATGTCATCACTCTTCATCTTTGTGATTAGCCAAAAGTGGCAGAAATGCAGAGTAAAGTAAACTAAATCAACCAATCAACAAAAACTCTCTCTTTAATGTTTAGCAGATGGAGCCTAGTGCACCTGCATTCCCCTTCATATGAAGCCTTTTCAAGCACACATTTTTCAAACTTGCCACAAAGTACAAAAAGAAAAAAAATCAAAGCTCAAGAATTAATTATCGTAGAGATATGAAATTGGTTTTAGTTTCTTTCTTGAAGAGAGGGATTTTAGTGAATGTAAAATGTATTCATTGTAACTCCCAATAATTAATGTTAAAGGAAGAAGAACATAATTGAATTTAAAAAAAAGATGCCCCCACTCAATACACCAAATGGAATGAAAAGACATACAGTAGACTTGCAATTATCTGAGCTAATTGGGACCGAGACTACCCCGGATACGGAAAAACTCTGATAATACGGAGATAATGTGCCAATAGGTCGTAAATGACGAAACAACACTTGTATAGTAATTATTATTTATTTCTAGTACAACATATATGAGAAGATTACTTTTTCAAAAAGTCTTTCATAGTTTTTTGGACACACCTTTTCCGTTTGCCACTCATACTACATTACTGCTTAGAATAGACCTATACACAGATTTAAACACCACCGTAACAATTCGTATACACGGACAATGTAAGGAACATGTGCAACGCGGACGGTGACTTGACTCCAACTTACTAGTAAACAAACAGGGGGTGCGTTATGAAGCGTGATGTATTCCAACCACTCCCTTGGTTAACCCGGAGCCTCGATTAATTTGGACTTGGTTAATCGTGAGTCCACTGTAGTATGTAGCGGTGATACATTTCTACAACCATGCAAAGTTTCATTGAAATCAGACTGATACTTCTTAAGTAAAATAATAATATTATATGAAGTGGCAGTGTTGCAAGCTTTGTGACAACGTCCAGAATTTCACTGTTAGTGTCGACCCTATTGACGACGGATGGACTAAATTTGGAGGGAAGCACAACATAAGACCACTCTATGAAGATATTTCATGCCCGTGCCACAATGTTTTTATATAAAAAAAATGAAATTATGGCATTCAGAAATTTTGCGTAAGATTTCGAACTTTGGGCCTTTGCCCCCCCTGTATCCTTAATTGTTGAATGCTACTTGCTCATTCTTATGTTAGAATTCAATTTTTCCCAAAAGATGGAGTTGAGCAATTATAGCCTTTTATCTTTAATTTATCCCATTGTAACACTTTTGTCTTCAATTTATCCCAATGTAACAAAAGGGAAACAAGGGGCTTTTTGAAATGGCACTTGTTAATAATAGTAAAATTGGATATATTGTTTTGTAATTCAAGTATGTCATATGTTGATGTGTATACTAAAGATAAAAAAGAAGACAGAACTGTCCGCGGTGCCTCAGTTGGTAATGCGTCTGACTACCATGCTAAATATCCCGGGTTCGATCACCGGCCAGTTCAAATCCGGGAACTTTTCTAACATTGGAACCGGCCCCGGTGCCCATCCAGTGTCGAATGACATGGGTACCTGGGGGAAACCAGGGGAGGAGGTAAAGGCTGCCAGGGGCGTGATGCTGATCACATCACTTTCACTCAGGACTGGATCAAGAAAGTGTGGGGCGTTACCCCTACACCCCCTGTACACCTTCATGGCGTGGTGCTAAGCACAGGGGACCACTATACTTTTTTTTTTTTACCTTTTACTGAAATATGATGTGTAGTTTTCAAAAAATGGCACGTTAATTGCTATGCTGCTGGTCGAAATATCGACCATCCGTCTTGAATGGAGATACAGGTGTGGTTCCAAATTAAACTACCCAGACGGTAAAGGTTGATTTTAGCTTTGCTAAGAAGAGGGAATTTGTCATCCAGGTACTTGAAAACTGGCCCAGTGTGGTCAATTGCTTTGACAAAGATTCTTCATCAGACCAAGTTTTATGGGTAGGAGGAGTAGCAGGACTGTGTACGACCTCCAGAAATTTCCTTGCATACCAATGTATCTTCTCATTATGCAATGTCCTTACCCAGCTGTCTCACCCACATGGAAAACAGCAGTATTTATTGTATCTCAGCTGCAGATCCATTAACATAGCCATTGCCTTCAACTCACCACACTACAGATATGCCAGCCGTACTTGCTGTATTGTAAACAGTCAGCAGGTGTTTTAAGTTGAGACTCTTATTTTGATGAATATGAACAATCTTCATCCTTATGGGTCATGTGTTATACTTAGAGGCACATATTTTTGGTAAATAAAAAAGCAAAATTTCGGTACAAAGACTGAGTCAATTTCGGGTTCAAAAGCGGTAAATAAAATAAAATATCGGTGTTATAGCGGCGAAAAATTGGATGAAAGGTGGTATATAAAAAGACATTTTGGTTTTAAAATTGTGAATATAATCCTAAATTTGATTTAAAAACTACACTTATTATACAGAATTAACATTTCACTTCTAATAGCACATTTATGTAGTTATCAGAGTATTAAGTTTATTTCTGTGTAAAGGAGTCTATTTTTGCTTCTCCAATATTAACAGCACAATTAATCAATTTTCCGGGAATTGCATAACTCTCAGGATAATTCAGATCTCGGAAGGTGTCGCGTCGGTATATAAACGGTAAATTTCGTGTCTAAGAGTTAATTTCGCTTTTTGCAGTTCATTTCGCATTATTTCGTGACAAAACATGATCACAAAATGCATCTCACACCTTTCAAAACATGAAAAATTAACACTACAATGTGTTTTTTCAAATTTCGTTTTTTCGTCAAAAACGAAATATGCATGTCCCTAGTTATACTAGGGTCTATGCATGTCCCTAGTTATACTACATATAAACTTTTTTCTTTTTACTATCGGAGCAATAGCCTTTTATTGTCTTGAAGTCTCCATAAAAGCACAGTTACAAGCATGTCTAGTGCTGGATTTTCATTGCAACGCTCACTCATAACTCACTTATACACAAGACACTTTGTAGTGTACCCCAAGATCGAAGTATCACAGACAACATTCTCACAATACAGACCTCACTATACTAATGGATTGCATTATTTTATGTCAACAATCGGTTTTGTAATGACTCAGTTTTATGATGCAATAGCTAGAGGCAAATATTTATGGTGATTAAAATATCGAGATTTTGGTACAAGAACTGGTTATATTTCAGGATCAAAAGTAGTATACAAAATGGTATTTCAGTGTTAAAATGTGAGTAAAACTCTAAATTTGATTTAAAAACTATATTTATTACACAAAATAAACATTTCCCTTCTAATAGCACAATTATGCAGTTTAGTTACCAGAATATTAAGTTTATTTCTGTGTAAAGGAGTCCATTTTTGCTACTTAAATATTTACAGCAGCATTAATCAATTGTGCTTGATTTGCTTAACTGTCAGGATAAATCAGTCTTCAGAAGGTGCCACGTTTCTAAATACGTAAACACTAAATTTCTTCGAAGAAATTTTCAGCGAAAAATGCAAGCTCGACCAGGACTCGAACCCGGGTCTCTGGCATATGGTGCCATTGCTCTAACCACTGAGCTACCGAGCCGGCCTGGCCTCGCCTGATTTTTTGCTATCGCTGTTTTACCTGCGTAGAATCGTCTCTGCCAGTGCTACCGCAACAGGATCTGTTTCCTTTGAAACACTGAAACACACTAGACTTCAACGTTGCCTGGTTCCTCTTAGTGTAGAGATGTAAGTTATTGTAGATTAGTAGTCACACACAGGAGATGTATTACGTAGAAATTTTCAGCGAGGCCAGGCTGGTTCGGTAGCTCAGTGGATAGAGCAATGGCACAGTATGCCAGAGACCCGGGTTCGAGTCCTGGTTGAGCCTTCATATTTTGCTGAAAATTTCTATGTAGTGTGTGCCTAATCTACAATTAAATTTCTTCTTTAAGAGTTTATTTTGCATTTTGCAGTTCTTTCCGCATCATTTTGTGACAAAACACAGTGGGAAAATGCACCTCTCACCTTTCCAAAACATGAAAAATTAACATTACAGTGTTACATTTCACATTTCCTGTTTTTGTCCAGAACGAAATATGCATGCCTCTGCCAATAGCTTATGAGGGTGACAATACTTACTGGCTGATTTTATCACACTGTTGGCAGGGAACGAAGTTTGAAATACAGCGTTGCCATTTGATACGTACCTATGCTACGCAGACTAGGTAGGCCTACATGCACTATGCGTATATGGTAAACTAGAAGCATTCTTCATTTATTATTAACATTTTCGTTTTTAGCACCTCAGAATTATTAAGAATATCCTATTTTCATTTCAGGGGCAACTTGACTGTTAGCTAGTTTAATTTTGACAGTTGCAGTATTTTATTATTCACTATCCAATCTCTATTTTATGCTTTGGTATTTTCAGATGGATATTGCACGGCAGACTATCCAGTTTGAGTTGGAGACACTGTTGATGAGGCCCGAACAAGAAGCTTTACTAATGGATATGATTCATGCGGTACGTATTATTTGCTCCCTTATGTATGGGTTTCTTGCTTCAGAGGGTAGACGGCGTGACATATAATCCCTTAAGCCTCATTTCCCCTCACAATTTTAAAATTAATTGGTTGAAGTTATTCAACTTTATGAATTTAGATGGCAAATATGGTCAATTTAAAAGATTCATTTTACTCCCAAATTTTATTAACAATTTTGAGTAACTTTAAATCCCTTTAATAACAAGACCCAGCACAAATTTATGTGATAATAAGAAAAGTGTACCTCATTTTTCGACATTCAACAAGAACAACCCTATACATGTATCACTCTCCCATTACTTTTATTTCTATAATTACAAGAAGCATTCTTTTAGAGGAATAACACGTAACGAAAAGTCTGTCCACATAAATCAGTTAAGCTGTGAACGACGTCTAATTCCTGGTGAGTTTGGATTCCACTTTAAACTGTAGGTCTACAGAGTTCACCATGGTGTTGCGTCCTTACCTCACCCCTCTTCCTGCCCATCTTGCCCAAACCACAACGCATGTCACCTTTGACAGTTGAAAACATTGCCACATCTCCCTCTTCTTGGGTGTCCGCAGTCAACCACCCTCTGGGTATGGTCATCGCCCAGTGGCATTTATATGAGGGAAGGATGAAGTCAGGAACATTAAAAAAGAAAGGGACTGAACCGAATCTTTCTCATCTCTCGAAAAATGCTCAGGGGATTAAGGAATGAGTCCACTAGTGCCATCCTCTCCCTGTCCTATTTTAGGGGTGGGAGTGGCAAGATGCTTGGCAACTCCGAACTAGCCCTCCTTTGTGTGTGTGTGTACTACACACCTAGATTTATCGTTGTGGTTTTCTCTCGGCTTGGGGAAGTGAAGGTCATTATAGCTTGGTGAACACTGTAGTTGTGACTTGTTGGCCCATACATAAATTGGATTTAAAACAAACTTGGAGTTTCGACTTTAGAAATAATTTTCTTATATTTGTGTACTTACATGTAATGCATTTTTCTATGTTCCATTTCAAACCTAATATGTATTGATATTCTAGGCTGCATATCAAGACAATACCCTGGGTTTACCAAAAATATGTCCACAAGGAAATATTCAGAAAATTGACCGCTCCATCTTGTTTACATATTTAAAACATCATTACACACCTTCTCGCATGGTAATTGCTGGTGTTGGTGTTGACCACAAAGCATTAGTGGATAGTGTACAAAGGTAAGTTAAAATAATCGATAAAATATCATACTTTACACAATAAATGTAACTGTCCATACTGTATTAATCAGAAAGTGTGTCATTTTATCGTAAAGAGCATAATCATAGTGGGTTAGGACTAAACCCTTGCTTATACTCACATATTAGTGCAAGTACAAGGGACGTACGTACAAGAAGTTTCTGACCTAACCCACTTCCGGTTGTGTTTGATGAACCAAGTTAGGTAGTATCTCATGTATGCTTTCATTGTATGTGTTGTAAGTTTCAAGCATGTATCTAATAAACTTTTTGTGTTACAAGTGTAAACATAACAGAAGGTGAGGCTATATTGAAAAATGGAGCCAGCCTTCAGAGTTGCGAGCTTTGATCAAGTATCAACGGTTGAAAGGTCTATCACCTCAAGATGTCTTCAATGATATGGGGCAGACGGGGGTGGGGGGGGATAAACCAACTTCATATTCCACAATAAAGAAGTGGCATAGGAAATTCAGCTGGGGTAGTGAGTTATGTAAAGATGAACAATGTATCGGAATATCATCAATAGCCATTACCCAGGAAACTATTTGATAGTGTGCACCAACTAATTGATATCAGAAGGTAGCATTCGTACCATTTGAACTGTCCACTTGGGATTAAACAAAAGTAAGTTGTAGTTGGGTGCCTCAAATGTTGAGAGATGCTCAAAAATACAACAGGTGATATCACAGCGGCTATCAAATCCTGTGGCTTCAAAAGCTTTCAAGGTCCACCTTATTCTCCAGATCTGGCCCCCAACGTAAATATGACAATGATTTGAACAGATGTTCTTAGGTTACAAACCAGGTTAAATCAGCATTAGCTTCCAACGTTTCGAGCGCATACATTGCTCTCATTTTCAGGGAATGTAAAAATGGAGACTCATTGAACATCAGCGCAATATCAAATTATTCCAACCAGAAAAGTCAGGACTTGTGAAACACAGCATCACCAAGGGACACAGAATTTTATTCGTGGACACCAAAATAATAGCCAAATATGTTGGTTACTGGGACCAACGGGTAAGGGAAGCCATAGCCATTTCCCGGGGAAGCACCAATCTCAATAGGGACGTGGGACTCCAGCTCAGTCATGCCTGGAACCAACTTCTCCGTAAAACATGACACCAGCCAATGAGAACACCAGGATCTAGAGAGAGCCAATAATAAAACAGCATCCAAACTCCTCCCTTTCAAAGTCATATATACTGGGTGATTTTTTTAACCTGAATCATTTGAATATCTTGGAAAAAAAATCATCCTACAAAAAAATGTTCCAAATAAAAAGTTGATAGTTTGGAGGGGGAAGTTTAGTGGTGCGACAAAATAACACCCCCTTCCCCTCTTGTAGGTGGGGCGGGGGGCAACTTTGAAATTTCAAATAGAAACCCCTATTTTTTTTTACAGATTTGGATTTTACGGAAAAAAATACATAAGTTTTGTCTGAAACATTTTTTTCGATTCGTGATAGATGGCGCTATAATCGACAAATTTTCATTTCTTGAATGTTTACACTTTAAAACCAATGTATTTCATTTCACAATTCTTTTAAATTAGGAAAATAAAACATTTTTGTTCCAGGACTTGAAATTGTTGTAAAACAAAAACATTTATTTTGAAAATACAAAATTACTCGACAATTCTAAGCTCTAGATATCTCGATGCCTAGTAAACTACATTCACTTCTCAATTATATTGTGTTCAAAATGGTGAACTTCAACTTCAATCAGGCGCGGCTCGTGCATAATTTTCCTGGGGGTTCACCAAAATTATGCAAAGTTGACTTATCTAAACCTTTTGAGACACTACACGCTTTTGTTCGTAGAGATAGTACTGGGAAAATTATCAAATTTTGGCCGGTAGATTACTGACAAAGTTAATTTGCTTTATGTTCAGATAACAGTGACAGCACCAAGGAGTGTGTGTGTAGGGGGCGATCATTTTAATTTAAGATTTTCGTATGGTATTGTATTTAGGGGTATCTCAGAATTCAGAAAATATTCTCGCCTCAATTTTGCCTCTTCCACTCTTGCCAACTCTTTTCTGGTCCCACTACTGTCAAATAGACTATATTATTGGAACTGGATCCTGAACCTACAGTTAAAAAATACAAATCTCTGCCTGCTAAAATGAGTATGTATCAGTAATCGAACCCAAGACCCCTTGATTACAAGATAATTCTTATATAACTATTTGCGACGCCAAGGGTCCCGGGTTCGAATCCCGGTCGGGCTTGGTTGTTTGTGAATGTCCATTCATCAATTTCATCATTTCATCACTCATCCCCATCTTCGCAAATTTGTGCCAAGATGCACAAAACGCGAAGTAAAATAAACTAAATCAATCAATCAATCAATTATATAACTATTCGAAAGTATATCGCTAAATCAAAGCGATTAGATTCTATTCTATGCAATATGTTAACTTCTCGCACAGCAACAACTACACTCCTTCCAATACACAATCCACCTCACTTCACTCAACGTATCACTATGGCATATATATTTCAATCACCAGCCATGCACTTCAAAACAAACTAACAAGTATGGAGACAATGACACGTAACAAAGTTAAATGCGTGCGTCTCTTCGAACACCCTCTCGTGCTAGAGTATAACTGATCGCACGAAACCCAAACAACTTTTTGGTCGTCTTCTGACGTAAGTGCGAAATGCCTTCATTGTTAGGTTAGGCTTGAATAAATAGCAAATATTACATTTTTGGTGAAGCACGGTAAGCCCCGAAAATTGAGTGTATATATTCTAAGACAACTAAACCTAAAAAGCCTAACATGTCAACGAAAGCATTTAGTCTGACGTAAGAAGACCAAAAGGTTGTTTAAGTCTTGTCCGATAAGCAACCCCTCGCCCTCGCGCTATTTTTGACTTTTCGGCTCCTTCCACCTGAAGTGTTTCCATCTTAAAGATGAAAACTCTGAATGTGTAGGCAAGTTGTTTTCTATCATATTTATCTTATTTGTCCCATCATCTTCACTTCTAGCTTTCGTTTGGTGTTACCTCTACATTTGTATTACACTCTCTTCATTAATCTAATAAGTCTTGTAAAATATAAAAATACAAAGAGAATGCCAAATGAATTCAAATTGAAACACATAGTGCAACACTGGAAGAGAGAAGAGCGTGATCCACTCCAGCTCGCTGGTGATCCTACGAACTGCGCATGTCCGTTTTGACGAGACGGCCTTCCTCCAGTCTCAGACTGCATGTATTTTCGCCATATGTACGCGTCGAGCTTCTGCTAGCCGTCCAATGCTTTAGCATGGTAGGGTTGTCTTGCGGAGGTTCAGCGGAGACTTTGCACGAAACGGAACTAGAGGGGAGCTGAGTGGCTCTGGCCCGCGGTTTCTCCTTCTCACTAAGAGAATTTGCCACTCTACGCTTATGAACTTCTCAGTTATTGTTGATTTTGTATATTACTGGGGGTTCACTGCACATTTGCGCTATACAGCCAACCGCGCCTGACTTCAATACACTTATTGATCCACGCTTCGAATGAATGTACACAACTCAAAAGTACCTCTGGTTCAATTATGGCACAAGCGTTTTGGATTCGCTCTATCATATTTTCACGAATAGTTGGCAGTTCTCGATACACTTTATCTTTTAGGTAGCCCCACAAAAAGAAATCTGGTGAAGTAAGATCTGGTGATCTGATAGGCCAATTTACAGGACCAGCTCTGCCGATCCATCGGCCATTGAAGTCACGGTCGAGTACTTCACGTGCTGCTCTCGAATAGTGAGCTGGACATCCATCCTGCTGAAACCACATGTTCTGTCTCAGTTCCAGGTTAAGATCTTCAAGTAATATTGGCAGTTTATTTTGAAGAATATCGCGGTACTGTTGACCATTCAAATTTCCATCAATGAAGTAGGGACCGATGAGTTTGTCATCAATAATTCCACACCACACGTTTACAGTTCATGGATGCTGATGCTCAACTTGGCGCAGCCAGTGCGGATTTTCGACACTCCAGTAATGCATATTATGCCGATTGACCGTTCCGTGGTTTGTAAAAGATGACTCATCAGAGAACAATACGAAAGGAATTTGGGTTTATTTGTATTTGTTCACGTGCCCACTGAGAAAACGTCACTAGATTTTGAAAATCATCCCATGAAGTTCTTGATGCAATGACACATGATATGGATGATATTTATGATGCTGGAAAATCTTCAAAACTCTGCTCTGGGACAATCCCGAATTTCGAGCTACTTCTTGCGAGCTGACATGAGGATCATGGGCCACAGCAGCTAACACATTAATTTCATTGTCTTCTCCAGTATCTGTTCTTCGATGGGTCCTTTGTTTAGGTTTAACACTTCCTTCAGTAGTAAATTGATTGACTGTACGTTGAAACGAAGCGAAAGAACGCACCCTGTCTGGAAAACGCTGAGCATAAACAACGACAGCTTGACGGAGATTCCTGCCAGATTCTCCATACACGAGAACCATTTCAATTTTCTCTTCTACAGTTAATACATCCATTGATATTAAAAAGTATCAACAGCTTAGTCAAATTAATCGCTAAGATAATTCTTGTCATCTAAAAAACAATGAAAAACAAACAATGATTTAACAGGAAAAGTCTAAAAAGGAACTGTTTCTTGACATTGTTTTATTTTTTTAATTTTTTTTTCTGTTGTATCTTTGTTAAGCATCTTTGACACAACAATAAAAAAAATTAAACAAATATCGAATCTAACTTTTAAATGTTGTAAATAGGCGAATTACCAGCTTAATGAAATCTCAAAAGATTTGTCAAGAATTAGTACAAAGTTCATGCACGAGAATGTTTTATTTTTTGAATTTAAATGAATTGCGAAATGAAAAACACTGGTTTTAAAGTGTAAACATTCAAGAAATGAAAATTTGTCGATTATAGCGCCATCTATCACGAATCGAAAAAAATGTTTCAGGCAAAACTTATGTATTTTGTTCCGTAAAATCTGAATCTGTAATGAAAAATAGGGGTTTCTATTTGAAATTTCAAAGTTACCACCTACAAG
Source organism: Lepisma saccharinum (assembly GCF_977018435.1). Taxonomy (NCBI): domain Eukaryota; kingdom Metazoa; phylum Arthropoda; class Insecta; order Zygentoma; family Lepismatidae; genus Lepisma; species Lepisma saccharinum. The sequence goes on along the minus strand of NC_139251.1, from coordinate 8,610,953 downwards.
AGGGGGAGGGGTGTTCTTTTGTTGCACCACTACACCTCCCCCTCCAAACTATCCTCTGTTTATTTGGAACATTTTTTGTAGGATGATTTTTTTCAAGATATTCAAATGATTCAGGTTAAAAAAATCACCCAGTATATAACCCAACACCAGTCTCCATTTTTACATTCCCTGTAGATGAGAGCAATGTATGTGCTTGAAACGTTGAAAGCTAACACCAATTTAACCTGGCTGGTAACCTGAGAACATCTGTTTGAATTACGTCGCCAGGAAAGCTACAATTCGTATTTTCACAATGATTCTGAAATCATGGATGCTGTGGAGTGATGGTTACAGGAGCAAGACAGAACATTTCATTCTACTGGAATTGCAGCATTAGAAAAATGACTGCGTAATTGTCTGGATACCATTACCACAAGTGGGTCAAAGCCAGAGATGACTATTTGACTTCGGCCTCCGATTTGAAGGTCGGCCTGTGGTCTCACACAGCCTCAGCCTCCGACCTCCAACTCGGCCTCACACGGCCTCAGCCTCCAAGCTCAAGATCAGCTTCTGGCCTCACATGGGCTCAGCCTACAACTTCCAACTTGGCCTCGGCCTCACACGGTCTCAGCCTCCGATCTCCAACTCAGCCTCTGAACTCCAACCCAGCCTCACACGGCCTCAGCCTCCAAACTCCAACTCAGCCTCATCCTCGCAAGGCTTCTAGTGGCAGAAACTGAGGCTGGCCTCCGGAGGCTGGACATCTCTGGTCAGAGCACAAACTTATTGTATGCCCCTTGTATCATAGGTGCCAACTGGGAGATGGAGGCACTTTCTAAACTAAAAATTAAACTCCGTTGTGAAACAGCCCTTTAAACACCATGGCCTCAAAAGTGGCTTTTTGTTGGGCGACATTTGGTCTGCACATCGTATCCCATTACTCTTGCTTTCTGTCTTTCGAGACGTTATTATTCTTCTGCTTCTTTCAAGTAGTTCCCCAATCGTCCTTATTATGCTGGGTCAGCACCAAAATTGTGAACCCCTTGCACCAAAGTGAGAGTGCTAACCTTTCGGCTTGTTGGAGCTCCAGAGCTCTTTCTCCATTATCGCCAGAAATTGTCAAGATGGTCAAATATTACATGTATTTATTATGCTCCCCAAAATTCATGTCATGATGAGCGTTAGAAGATATGAACAGTGTGAATTAAGGTTTCAGGTTGAGCCATTCCTAGTGCTTGCCTTGGCTTTAGAATCAAAGGATGCTACTTGTAGGGATGGACAATATTGGAAATTTGATATCGCAATATTTTGTCAAGAAAATATTGTCACATCCAATATGATATGATATTTTTTTTTTCCATATCGTGATGTTGGCTTTATATTGTCTTCACGATAAATATCACCATAATATCATGATGATATATTGCCGACATGATATATGAGGAAAAGTCAATATATAAGTTGCAAAATGAAATATCTTCGAATTGCTGCAATGTGAAATTGTTTTATGAATATCAGTCATTGCACTGATCCTTTCCGCAAGTGTCAGTCTAGGTGGCAGCACCACCGTGTATCATATACAGCACTAGTAGTCACATTCTCGTGCGGTTGTGAGTCATTCGAGTGCCAAGTGGGTAAGACGACAGGTGTGTTAGCCAAGTGTACGCATGGTAAGCTCACTGACCAACACAAAGACACCAGAATGGGTCTGTCATTACAGCATCTCATGAGGTACTCCAGAGAGGGTTGTGAGTTCTTTAACCGCATTGTCACTGGTGACGAAATCATTATTCACCAGTTGGAACTGTAAACAAAACATGCCAGTATGGAAAACATCCCTCATCACCCAAAACGAAGAAGTTCAAGGTTCCCCAGTCAGCACAGAAGGTGATGGTCACCGTGTTTTGGGACAGTAAAGTGATCCTACTCGTGGAATTTCTGCCCCAGGATCCCACTGTCACTGCAGCCACGTATTGCAGAACCCTGATGAAGTTACGGTAAGTCATTCGCAGGAGACGTCCAGGTGCTTTGAGAGATGGAGTTCTTCTGTTGGATGACAATGCTCGTCCACACAGTGCCAATACCACAGTGGCTCACATACGGTTCCTAGGTTGGGAATGACTGGAACATCCAGCCTACAGTCTGAATTTGGCAACATCCGACTTTCATCTCTTTGGCCCACTAAAGAATCACCTGGGTGGTCACCGGTTCCAGGATATGGAAAAGGTCCATCGGGAGGTTACCAGCTGGCTACGACACCAACCACAAACCTTCTTTGCTGCTGGCTTTGAGGGACTCGTGAAACGCTGGGACAAGTGCCTAAATGTTCACGGAGATTACGATGAAAAATAAACCACATTTAATCAGGTAACTATTTCAACTTTTCTTTCTATTCCATTTTGCGACTTATATATTGACTTACCCTCGTATCAGGGTGGCTGCTCACTGGAAATTCCTTGAATTCTGTGAATTACGAGTGAATTATTTGCTCCGAGAATGATGCATGAATTTTCATCCGTAGAAGTGAAAAATGGCAACTTTTATTAATCTAAATCCCATTGAATTTATGCATATTTATAAATGCTCTGAGGCAATATTATCTGTTTAGTTTTTATTTGTATCGTGGAAGGGAAAAGAGCTACATGGAAAATAAAATAAAATTCTCTCAATCTGTTTACTTTGTTAGTATCCTTTGCTGAACATTCTATCTGACAGGTAGAAGATTATTGCAAGATAAGATATCTTGAAGTTGATTAGGTAAATTTGAGTTACAAATTCTTTACAAATAACAATTTTTCATATATTTGTATATCCTCCTGCAATATTTGTGACTTGTGCATGTAGATATATTTTGAGTCCTGAGTATATGAAGTGACACTTTAAGTGAAATATTTTAAATGCTTATACCATTTAATTGAATTATATTAGGATTTTTGGACAGTTTGGAATCGCACAGACCCTTTATATTGTTAATATATTTGTGTGTGTATGTGTGGGGAGTGGTTAGAGGTGGTAGTATGTAAGGTTGAAATGGGGAAAACATATGCTTGACCCTTGATTTTTTGGAAAGTTCACCTTGAAAACCGGGAATTATACTTGAATTTTATCATAATCCTAGAGTGGCCACACTGTATATATCGCCAAAATATCATGACGATATATCGTGTAGTTGATATCGCCTGGATGATATTTTTTCAATATCATGATATATCTTCTGGATGATATATTGCCAAACACTAGTGTCATCCAGTGGGGTGCATTTAGGTTGTCCATTTTAAGCTGTTGGTCCATTTCTGGTAGTACGTAGCACAATAGACTTCCTTAAAAATAACGCGACTCGATTTTGACAGTATGTACTTTAATATATCTTAAGAAAATTTTTGATCAAAATCTCTGGTGGATTTGATATGCCATATTCATATATGTAATCAGTGGTATATTATTAATGCTACTGATGTTAATGAAATGTTTATCAGGAACCCATAAAGGAGATTTCACACCAAAATGACAAGTGACACACGTCCCTTGGAAGGAACTGATCACTTGAAATTCCTTCAGATTTAGTGACATGTGTCATTGTCTCTTCACTGTGAATTCGCTTAAGAGTGGCAGCGTTAGTACTGTGTATCATTAAGACAACCTTTTGCCATACATGATATTAGATGATGACTTGACCATTGAATATTGTTGCATGAAAAAGGTGCATTCTCTTAGCACATTTCAGCAGTCTCAGTGCATTATATGAACTGATAATATTTTTGCTTCCCTGGGTACTTGATTAGATGCTGGGTGAACCTCTGAACTGCTTTGTGTAGTGTTGGTAAAATTTCTACCACAGATCACTTATCTTTGGAATGGAGTCTTCCATGTGACATTCGGATGGCCTGTCAGTGGACCATTAAAGTTCTTTCAGTAAAGTTTATGTAAATTAGGAAACTGCAGAGGAAAATAATAATTTTTATTTTGGCTCTCAGTTATCAGAAAAATAAGTAATTAAGTTTAAGATGAAACAAATTAGATTGATGAGAATGTGTGTGTGAGTAGAAGAAGGAAAGTTATAGAAACTCACATTCTTATAGAAACTCACATGCACTTCGCAATACAAATGTTAAAATTAACAGTAGATGATGTGTGTAGCAAATGATTAGTAAATACAAATTTATATCTGCAAAATGATAAACGCACTGGTGCATGCTGGAAGTATGCAGTTTTCACACATTTGCAAATCTTTATTTGTTACATATGCTAGGGCAACTCAAAAATTATCTGCACTTTAACCATAACTTTCTTTAGGTTGGCCATACTGCATTGCTTGCATCCTGAAAGGTGGTACAGTACTCTTGTGGTTACATGACTGAGATTTTATCTAAATTGCTTTATTTTTCATTATTTTGCTACAGAGTGAACATGGCCCCTTCACTGGCGGCAGTGTGAACCAAGGGAAAACTGAGATCAGTGATCTGAAGCTTGTTGTGGATGATTTCACTCACAGGTCCATGACTAACAATGGCGTGCCCAGAATGTTCGAAAGGGGAGGAGCTTATATACACTTTTCTTACTAGTCTGTCCTAATTTTGTCATCTTTTCCTGACTTGAACGTTCTTTTTGTTTAGGAATTCTTGACCAAAGGGGAAGAGGTTATAACCCCCACCAACCTGCACCCTTGGACGTGCCACTGATGACTAATTTGCAAAGAACATGTCACCGCATCGACTGTTGCCTTGTGATCCATCTGTTTGTCAGAATCATCTCTCGAGCTTGTTGAATCTTCCCGTCAGTGGTGAAGGTTGATGGACGTCCTGCTCCCGCTTCGTGATTTTCACTTGTCTGGTCATTTTTAAACCTCTCAATCCACTCGTACACACACACACACCAACTTGGTAGAGCATTGTCTCCGTATTGTAATGAAAGCCTGTGATAAATTTCAGCCCCTGACCAGACAAACGGATCACCGATCTCTGTTCTTCCTTGGTGCACACTGCCAGTGGAATGCTTTCTTCGTGCACACTGCCAGTGGAGAGGCCATGTTTACTCTGTAACAAAAGAAAAAATATGGAGTGATTAATATGAAGCATTGGCCACATAACCACAAGAGTACCACCTTTCAGCACGCGAGCACTGAAGGCAGTGTGGTCAACCTAAGGAAAGTTGAGTGCAGATAATTTTTGCCCCCCCCCCCCCTTCGTACATTTATTTCTTGCAGGCATATACCGCAAACTACAATTGTTCAGTATATATTAAATTTGTTAAGAGTGTATGTTTCATTCATAAGAGCTTGTATCATTTGAAGTTTGACAAAAATACTATGTACATATAAATTATCTTTTGTGTTCCATTTTCTGTGAAGTAAATCATCATTTAAAGTCTCTTTTTCAGGCACTTTGTTGATGAGGAGCCTATTTGGGAAATGGACAAGAGTCTTGTAGTTCCTGTCAGAAACTTAGAAGTAGATCGGTCTATTGCACAGTATACGGGAGGCTTGATACAGGTAATTGACAGTTTATTAAGGGTATATCCAGAATCAATTTGTTAGAAATTCTTTAGGAATATGAGTGAGTATAACAATTTTCATATAGATACCTCGACAAGGTCGTAGTTTTTACATCATAATGTTGCTATTTTTCACTGGAATTGCGATTTTCTTCTTTTATATTATAGTTAACACATATACTGCACTGTAAAGACTCCTTCTCCCATAAAAGGGGAGGAAAATGCCGGGAAAATGGCGACTTCCTTTGAAACTGAGTCAGTGGCGCATAGACATGTATTTTGGGGGGGTACAAGTTGTGTTCTATTACTTGTATGATAATAATGCAATTATTTTCTTGTTCCAAATATGCCTGCGATCATTTCCATGTGTATTTTGACATTGTCCTGTACTTTGCTGTCCAGGGGGGAAGGGACATTTTTGTTCAGAAATTTTGGAATTTTCCGGTTCCTCCCCTCCCCCTGCATCCATGCGTACACTCAATGTGCATAAATTGTATGTAGTCCGAATCTATGGTTCATTCCACGTATAACGGTTCTTGATTCATCCGTTTAGGGCAATTAGCTTCGTACCTACAGTCGTTTCAATGTAACTGCGCATTTTGCTGAATGGCTCAGTGGCGTACAGACATATGGTTTTGGGGGTACAAGTCATGTTGTATTGTTCATATCATAATAGTGCAATTATTTTCTTGTTCGAGACATGCCAGCGATCATTTCCATGTATATTTTGACAATATCCTGTACTTTGTTGTCCAGGGGCGGAGGGGCATTTTTCCTGAGATTTTGAAATTTTCCGGTTCCTCCCCTCCCCCCGCATCCATATATACACTAAATGTACATAAATTGTATGTAGTCCGAATGTATGGTTCATTCCGCGTATAACAATATATCATTCGTCTGTCTAGGGCAATTAGCCTTCAATCTACAGTCATCTAAATGAAACTCTGCATTTTGTTTAATATTGGCCCGGTAGATAGGAGCTTGCTGGAAAAATGGGCTTGGTAAAAAAAAAAGGGTAAATATGAAGAAGCTCAGTTCCTTTTTCCAAGACAAACCTTACTGCCCTATTGCAATTATCTGATTACATCCATTAAACAGGTGAATTAACCATTCATAGTCCTTGGGCAACATTTCACATTGCTATTCTACTGATTCAATATTAATTTATTGCTATTACATTTTATATTGCTATGTGCAATGTTTATTTATAATTTGTTCAGTACAGCACAGAATAAACAAGATGCTTACAGAAGGGAAAGCTTAGGATGCAGCACCCGCTGTACACCTTCAAGGCATGGTGCCAAAGCATAGGGGAGCACTTTCCTTTTTTTTTTTTCCTTCTACTTTACAGCACAAGCCATTTTAACTTAACTGGAGAGTATAAATAATTAGGAGCTCATATCTTTGGGTACAAATACAGAGTCAGTTGCGGGTTCAAAAGTGGTAAGTAAATTATTTTTTTTTATTATAGTGGCGAGAAATTGGATCAAAAGTAGTATATAAAAACATTTTGGTTTTAAAATAGTAAATATAATCCTAATTTGATTTAAAAACCTACACTTATTACACAAAATATACATTTCTCTTTTGATAGCACATTTATGTACCTAGTTACCAGAGTATTAACTTCATTCCTATATAAAGGGGTCCATTTTTGCTTCTCAAATATTTTCATCAGAATTAATCAATTTTCTGTGAATTGCATAACCCACAGGATAATTCGAACTTCAGAAAGCGCCATGTTGCAAAATAAACTGTAAATTTTGTATATGACAGTAGAAAACTTCTTACGTCACGTGCTGGCAATATATTTGTTAAAACACTAAAAAAAAAAACGCTTTAGGAGTTCTTTCGAGCTTTCGACTCCATGTAGGAGTCATCATCAGGGCTGGTCGAGGGATGAGGAAGGTAGCATGGTTGAACTTCAGCCTTGATGATCACTCCAAGATGTAGTCGAAAGCTCGGAAGAACTCCTAAAGTGTTTATCATGCTGTTTGTGTTTTTTTTAGTATTATAACAAATCTAAATTTCCTGTTTGAGTCTATTTCGCATTTTGCAGTTCATTTCACATCATTTCGTGACAAAACAGGGTAGGAAAAGGGACCTCACATAATTCAGAAACATGAAAAATTAACATTACCATGTGTTATTTCACATTTCGTGTAACAGTAAATTGAATTAAAAAACAGATTAGACAATAATAAATTACAGTATTTTTGCATGTACAATGCCCACTCTGGTTTTTGATGGGTAATTGCAGAAAACAATTATATCTTGTGTATAATGCACAGTGCAATTCAGGTTCAAGAAATGTCTTTCTTAGTTGTAGATCATATAGCTGTTGCTATGACAATCAAGAGCGAATCACATCATACCTGTTCAAAACCTGTTGCTATGTGTGTACAATGAGTCACCAACCAATGCCACCTCCCCCCTCTCCCTCTACTGTGTTAGCATCCCAAAGCTTTCCCTTCTGTAACAATCTTGTTTATTTTGTAGTAGAAGAAAGCAACATCAAAATTATATTATGGATTTGCAGTGCTCAGGAAGTTATTTTCTATTATTTCTTGCCTGACAAATACCGCTGATGACATTCCGTGTGATACGAGGTGCATTCTCAAATTCCACAAGAATGGCACTGTTTTTCTTGGTGTCACAGTTCCATTACAAAGTGGAAAATCATGGGAAATGACCATTTCACTTTTATATTGTTTTTGAAAAAAATATTACTAATAGAAATATCCAACCTGGTGATTCGTATTTCTGCCTGTTTAAATATACGTGTCACACATAGTGACAGTGAAAACATGTGTGGTTTCATGTTCCCCGTCTGAATTATTCAGTGCATAATGCGCACCAGAGTTTTTGGTGTCAACAATTTTTGGAAAAGAGTGTGTGTTACACATGAGTAAATATAGTATTTGTGCATTGAAATTCAATTTTTATTTAAGAATGTAACCAGCTATAATCAATTACAGGAGGAGTGTGAAATCCCCTTGTATGCAGGACCATCTGGCCTTCCAGAACTCGCCCATGTCGTCATAGGCCTTGAAGGTTGCTCCCACCAGGATCCCGACTTCATTGCCATCTGCACCCTCAACATGATGATGGGAGGGGGAGGTTCTTTCAGTGCAGGAGGCCCTGGCAAGGGAATGTACACTCGACTTTACACCAATGTATTGAATAGGTAACCGACTACATCATTGTTTGTAAAAGTTAACATAACCCCTGTTCTATACAGTAAATGTTACTATTAACCTATAGTGGACTCCTGTATTTCCACCTCATGTATTGTGCTTCCAGAAGGCTGGGATATGTGTCATCCCAGCAACACATGACAGCAATTAATGTGCTATTTCTTCAAAGCCATGTGATATTTCAATTCTGTCTCTTTCGTGTATTGGTATACATGTGAAGGTATGACATACTCGAATTACACAACAATATATCCATTGTTACTATTATTAACAAACAAAGTTTGAGTTTGAAAATGTCTTTGTTTTCCCTCAAAATATTATGATTGAGTTGGTGTTTTAAGTCCACTTTATGCATGGTAAAGCTAAATGGGACTGGACCTACAGTTTAAATAAAGTGCATTCCGAACCACTATGTGCCTCCACTGGTTATTGAACCATTGGGGAGACCTGAAAGTATTATGGGATAAATCTTATAAGTGGATTACTACTCTTCAGCCACCATTTTTTGCTCATATATTTCAGTTTTACATGTAATATTAACAACGGAATTTGTTCATAATGTTCAACTATTAGGGGTCCAGTGGGCAAAGCCCCAATTTTCAAAATTTCCCAAAAATTATGACTTTCAAAAATGTTGCATAATTTGTTTTTTCTCTCTTTCCAAAATTGGGGCACATGCATTACATGTCCTCAAAGAGTGGTCTTTTTTTGTGTGTCTGCAAATTTGATCCATCAAGCATCCATAGGGCCAACGCTAGAAGTGAAATTCCTGAATTTTTTCCCTTAACCTTTAGTGAATGGAGCTTTGCATGAGGAATGGGATTTTGGATGGGACCTTTTAAGCATGTGCTTTTCAAACTTGCCTGGAAATACCAAAAAAAAGTCCAAGCTTGAGAAATAATTGTTGTAGGGAGATTAAATTATTTTTCTTTCCAGTTTTGTTTTTGCCACTCTTATACATTGTTGTTATGTTATTCCCCAAGAAGTATCAGCTTATTTTCAACACAACTGTGCATTGTTGTAGGAGTGCATCACTGCTACACACTACATTTCTTTTAATTCACTTTGGTTTATTGTGGTGGCCACCGGCGCATGCCGAATATTTTTGTTTTAATTTTTTAATTATTCTTCTTTCTTTATTGTGAGGTACAATGTATAAATTTCAACCTCCACTAAGAAACCTATCATTAAAAAAAATCATCTCTTTATGACAGAAATTAAAGGTCGAACAGACCATCAAATTTGAAATTCTACAAAATGAAATATCTACAAATTCATTCAGACTTTTAGATATAGATAACCGAACAGTGTTACTGCACCAAGTTTGAAAAGTACCTATCTGGAACATGTGGGAGAGTCTCCAGTATGGTAAAGGTTAACCTTTACAATACAGCTTGGTACATATCTTGTACCAACAGATATTCCCATAAATGTGTACCAAGACTTGTATTTCACTCTTGAAACACACTATAGCTCAGATGTTCAGAGATACATTTTTAATTGCTACACTAGTCTTGATGTTCATCATTACTAATTCCTAAATACGTTGTATGATAACTAGAGGAAGATAACTCCCAAGAGTTGGACATATTCCTAAAAATACATTCTTTCCTCTTTACTGTAAATTTGAGAAATTGGAGTTCCATCCCTCTGGTTCTCATACGATGAATAGTAGTTGTTAGTGTCGGTATGCGTGTGTTGTGGTGGAGGAGGAGGGAGGATGTTTAATGTTTAATCTGGTTATAAATCTGTTGCAGGTACCATTGGATGTATAATGCCACAGCTTACAATCATGCTTATTCAGACACTGGATTGTTTTGTGTACATGCTAGCGCTCCTCCTACTCACGTGAGAGAATTGACTGAAGTTATTGTAAAGGAGCTGGTCACGATGATGGGTCCCATAAGTGAGACTGAATTGAGGGTAAGTGAGGAAGGTATTTTGTTAGTTTTTGACTCTCAAGTATCCAAATTATTTTTCCCTTGCAAATGCATGGGAAAAGAAAGCTCTTGAGTTTTCAGCAGTGGGAAACTTGTTTGTTACATCTACATAGGGATGGGACAGATTAATCACTGCTCTATCGACATCAACTGATGTAAGGATATCGGTAAAATTACAGATTATTTTACTGATCCAATATATCTATAAATATCTTATAAGTTAGTGCAATATTGTTCCATTTTGTTATATTTTTTTATGGATATATACATATAATCTCCATGTGTTACTTTTGTTAACTAAATGTCTGAATAAATACGCATTGTAGTCATATGGTAGCACACTTTTAGTTAATAGGTCTGTGAACCATTTGGGTTCTTCAAGGATCATTTGTGGGATTTTTTATCGGTAAATTTTATGTTGGTACTTTATCGGTATCAGCTGGTTCCTAAATGCATGTATAAGGGTTGTTTGATAAATAAGTCGAGGGGGCCTGTGGTTTTGGTGTATGTAGAAATAATGAAAAGCGTTTCATTTTATGGTCCTCAGTACAGCTTAGAGACAACATGTTTTCTGTGAAATCATTAGTTTCTTTGCCCTAATATAAAAAGATAAACTTTGGTGTATGACTACTGAAATAACTGAACCCACAATTATTGTACAAAATTGCTGTGAATCTCTACACACCCTGTACTCTTATGGCCCTGCACATTGAAGTATGTCTTTTTTACTTGAAGGTTGACTGTGAACAGCAGGAGGAATGGAATATCATTTACGGGAAGTTAAGGATGTAACTTCTTTACAATGGCTCATTAAATACGGAGAAACTAGTACTCACTTTTATCCGCGAAGCTGTTTTTTCTTTTTCGATTAATTTCAGTGGTCACTGCCACTATCCTCGTTGGAACTTGCTGTACTGTTGCTTGGCGTGCATCTTTTGTTTGTAGTTAACTGGCTGCCGCTAGGTGCGTACTAGTTTCTCCGTATTTATATACTACCGCGTCTCTTTTTTCCCAATTATGAAATGGCTCATTGTTCACCATTTGACCTTTAAGATTTCTTGTAGTGACTTCCTCTGCCATATTCCGGTGATAATTCACAGATCAAAGTACAGTTAGCTTTATTTTAACATTAAAAAAAGTTTTAACACATGTTTTCACCAACAGCCTTCTCCTGGAAAAATTTCTTCCACCTTTCTAATAATTCTTGTTTTCATTTAGTTGAGCATCTCTGCGTCTTAAGGTTCAAAATGTCTTCCCTTCCACAGTAGTGCTTTGTACAGTAACAGACACTTCTGGGTTGTAACAATCTCTGAAGTCAATGGGATCGTTATAACCCAGAAGTGTCCGTGACTGTACAAGGATATTGCAGTTTGGATGCATTATTGTACATTCTGGTTACTAGGAATAGTCCACAACAATAAAGGAATAATTTTGCAATTTTTTTCTCCATAGCAAAACTTAATTCCATTTAATACTTGATCACCTGGTTCTAACATACAGGTTAATGTAATATTCTCCAGTTTCCTTTCCTTTTCATTTTCCCCTGAATCTTTGAAAAATTTCAGCTGCCAAGTTATTCATCATCATTCTTTGATGAATTTAGTTATTGTAGTCCTACAGCCATACAAATCTGCTGTAACCTGTTCCACTGGCTTGCTTGCTAAATGGTAAGGCGTAATATGGAGATCTACGATGCCTTGAAAGTCCAAGAAATTAAATAATTTTGTCAAGATATCTGGGTAACTTCATTGGATAATGAACTGGAGCTTCAAACTGTACAGCACACAACCATAATCTAATTGGTTTATAATTTTTTTAGTATTTGTTTTCAGCTACCAACTTCTGCTATGGTAATTAGGTAGTGAATATAAAAACAAATCAATAACTTCCCAACCAGATTCACTGATAATAATTCATGAGCTGCTCGCTAAGTGGCAGTCGTTGTTGTGTAAAGTTATTGAAGTGAGAGGCAGAGGCATCATTGGATATATATACAAGGCTCATACTGAAAGTAATGAGCAACAATTTTTTATGAACCAAGTTTTGGTTTTATTAAAGAAAGAGATGCTATATCATTATCTACAGACTTTACTTTTCAACAAAGTCTCCATTTCTTTGCATGCAATTTCCCCACCTTTCTGGAAGCTGGAAAATACCCTTGTGGTAGAACTCCGTTCCAGCTGCTTGCAGAGGCTGCCACGCAGCTTTCTGTATGTCCTCCATAATCTGGTAGCATTGGCCTTGTAACTGTTCCTTTACAAAACCGAACAGATGATAGTCGGAGGGTGCAATGTCGGGACTGTAGGGAGGGTGAGGCAGAAGTTCCCACCCCATTTTTCCTCGATTTCTTCCTTGTGAACTGAGCAGAGTGCGGGCGTGTATTATCATGTTGAAGGATGATTTTCATTCCAGCAATGCACGACGGAGCTTGTGAAGTGTTGGATATAATGGCGAACATTTATGGTTTCCCCAGGTTCAAGAAATTTAACCAGAATTCACCCCTCTGTATGCCAGAAGAGGGTGCCAGCATATGGCACTGTCTTTCGTGAGCAACCGCTCCCTCTTTAACAACTGCCTGCGCTCACACGATCGAAGCTAATGATGTCACACTTCCTTGACGCATTCAGTAAAATCTATATTTTGCAATGATTTACATTTCGTGTATTGATGGACTCCGATTTTTTTTTTAAAAAATGTTGCTCATTACTTCCAATATGCCCCTCATACTTATGGCATCTTTCATGCTTTCTCAGCAATTATCTATTTTTTTATTTTCATGTAGGTTTTTTTAATCTACAATGCCTAGCAAGATCGTGTTCTGTTCTTGGCACCTAATAATCAAAGTACAAGGGTTGATCAAATGAAAAGGTACAAAACGACACTGTCAGTGTAAATGAATACTTTATTCAAAGTATCCTCCATAGGCCTGAGCACATTGATCCCATTGATGAACGAGCCGAATGATTCCTTTTTCCCAGAATTCCTTTGGCCGTGACGCGACCCAGTCTTTCACAGCGTCCTTGAGTTCATTGTCCTAGGTGAAGTGCTTTCCTTTGAGATGCTTTTTCAGGGGACCAAACACATGGAAGTCACAGGGGGATAAGTCCAGACTGTAGGGTGGGTGGTCTAGCTGCTCCCACTTGAACCTGCCCAGTTCCGCGTGTGTGACCCTGTTCTCGGGTCATCAAGCAAACTCTCACGGCCTGCACGAAAACGGGCACTCCATTTCCTCACTGATTTGCCAGATACACAGTCTTCCCTGTAAACGTTCACCATCCGGCGATGAATATCGGCCGGTTTAACACCTTCTGCTGTCAGAAAACGGATAACGCCTCGCTGCTCCTCAACAGTCGAATTTGCCAATGTTAACGCCATCCTGTCCAAACACGCACTGCCGCGTCACTTGGACGGCGCTCTGTATCGGAGCCTCTGCTCTCTCCTGCGCATGCGCGTTCCCCTGCATGCTCCGATGCCGCGTGGCGACTCCAATCGCACCCCTACATATCACGCTACGTTCTCCCATCGTGGCATCGGTATTATATAAACGATTCCGTTGTTACGACGTTTCGTACCTTTTCATTTGATCAACCCTTGTATTATGATCGTATGGTATGCTTGGGTATTTTACTCTGATGGAATAATAAACTTTGGTGTATTATTAGATCATTCATAGTGGCATTTTCTCAGTTGCAACACTCATCTCTAGTCTCAGTATGTCGACCAGTATGAACATCTTTTAAAAGTCAGGGATTTTATTTTTTTCTGGAAATGTTGGGGAATTTCTGGAATTTACTTCGTTTCTGGAAAATAGTCAACATTTTTGTAGTAGTGCACTAAAAGTAGGTTTTTGAACACAAAAAGGACAAGCAAGAAATCTATATTTTGTTGCTGATAAACTATACTTCAGTTTGATGTAGTGAATATTACCAGTTGTTACTGTAAAGTTTGAAATTATTCTTTGTTAATCATTAGTCAATACATGGCATATACAGTCACAGGCACTTCTGGGTTATAAATACTCCATTAAAAGTCTATGGATTTTGCTACAACCCAGAACTGTCAGTGACTGTACAATGAGATCCATAAGTTTTACAATGCAAATTGTCCTTTACTATTTTCATTAATTTTTCTCTTACATCCTGTATTTTTTAAGGGATGGATTTTTATGTATGCTGGTGCAGAAGTTGTCAACAGCTTGTTTTGAGTTTTCTTTTAATTCTTGAGGCTCTTATTGGGTCAAATCAAGTGCACAAACATGGTGATGGACAATTTGCATGGTAATACTCATGGATTACACTTTAACTCATAAAAATTCACCCCCCCTGATACTTGCTTCCCTCCTCCTTCCCACAGGCAATCAATTACTGTTGAGTTTCTTTCCCTTTTCGTTATTACCTTTACATGTGAAGTAAATATTCCAGTACTTGGTTAACTGGGATCCTAAGTATGCATTTAGCTGAAATGTAGTGACCGTTTCCAGACATGTACTAATGATTTTGTCTGGAATATTTTGATTTTTGGTCTGGAAAACCTGAAAAAGTTGGGAATTTCCACCCTGAGACAGTTCTTTCTTGCAGGTGTTAAAGTGAACTTGATATTTGTATAGTTTCAAGGCTCAAGGAGTTTGTTGCATTCCAATCTTCACTGTTTTCAAGAGAGACTAAATTTCTATGGTTCGTTTAGGTGGTGAACCTCATTCTTGTGTAGATAGACTTTGTAATGCCCTGTTCGAAATAAGATAGCAAAATACTCAAGTTCTTAGGTTGTGTAATTTCTTTCATGGTTCTTCAGCTTTTGTATGATGGAGATTCCATGTTTCCATCTTTCGCTATGCTCTCCTGAAACGACAGCTCCTAAATCAATAACAGAGGAATGACTAATCAAAGAAACGTGTTGTTGAAAGTTATGTTTTACTAATGCAGGTACTTACACTATGTAGCCAAAAGTCGACCGGACACCCAAGTGAACGTGGCAGTAGTGTCATGGTCTGGAGCTGTTTTTTCTGGTTTTGGCTCGGGCCATTAGTTTTGGGCAATGGCAACATAAATAGTGGTGTTTATGAGTACATTTTAGACAATAGCATGCTGTAGCAACAGTTTGGAATGGACCGACCCTTTTCTCTATCAGCACAATAATGCCCCTATCCATAAAACAGGGTCTAACAGACTGTGCATTACAGTGAAACCCCTATTTTACGTTCCCGCATTATACGTTTTCCCGCTTAATACGTTCATCCAGTCAGGCCTCGGTAAAAGGCCATGTTAAATAATAGGACATTCACCTCAATTTTAAGTTCACTCTAATTCCTGTTTCCCGCTTTATACGTTTTCCAAGCCGTGACAATGTTAAAATTTGGCAGAAACATTTTCTGTTGACTTAAGTGACTTCCCCCTTCTTTTTCTTGCTTTGCAACGGTTTCATTCAGCAACTTGAACTTGAACTTCCAGATGTTAGGCTTTCATGCAAGAGGAGGGAGCGAAGAGGCATGGTCAGTGGAAGGCAGGGGGGGGGGGGGGTGAGGCAGGGTACAACTTGCATTTGTCATACCTCCCTTGAGGGACAGGAAGGGTAAACGGCACTTCTTGCATTTCCCATGAAGATGAAATGTGCCAATCCTTCTGCCGCAGGTTCAGACAACAAGCACACTGTTGCCAAATCGATTCTCTCTAAATGCTGCCTTCCCTAGAGTTTGAACACAATGTGTGTGACTGAGGTGTCTTTGTTCGCCCTTCCCCTCCACAAAAAATGCAAGTAGAAAATTGATGAGACTCGATCAGCATTCCCTTCTTTGCCCACACATTTACTGAATCCTTCCTAGTTGACGGGAACGAAAAAAAGAGGGGAGACTTGTTTTGTAAAAACTTTTCCTTTCTTCTTGTTTGCAGTGTTGAAATGTAAAAAAAAATAAGGATATGCCATACCGGATAACAATTGCACTTTTTCGTGAATGGAAATTCGTTTAGATTCATAAGGAAATATGATTTGATGTAGTTCGATTATTTTTAACGTCGTGTAGTTTTTCCACGAACGCTATATCATTTGTTTATCCAGGGTTGCTACGTGACTGGAAAACTGGGAAAAGTCAGGGAATTTGGTTGGTCAGGGAATAGTCAGGGAATTTTGCATATTTTCTGGAATTTATGCCCATTTTTTTGTTACAGGAGAACCAGTTACAAAATGAACGAACAGTTCATTTCCACTTCTGAATTCGGTTCTTGTGATTCCAGTCCCCCCAAAAGGTTCAGTTCAGAAACTTGTTCCTCTCGTCATTATGACTTCTAGTCTGTCACGTACAAAGTTATGGTTCCTTTGCATTTCGATTCTATATTTATTCACTCTCGGATCTAGCTTCTTGGATCCGTTCACTTTGCGAGTCGTTCTTGTGAACCTGTTCAAGACCGGAATTTGGAGAGGCGTGAGATTTACAGAACAAGCTACTCAAGACTAAACCTACGCACCAGCCATCCTTAGAATTTCTTGCGGAAAAAATATTGCTTTAGCATTGTGTGTGGTTAGGAAATTTCCTTTCTTCAAGAAAACACCCGGTCAGAACCTGTTCTCTTTTGATACGTGAAGCAGAGCAGGTTGGTGTTCGGACAGTTCATTGGTTTTGGATCTGCAATAAAGCTTGAAGAGCAGAATTTCACGTAACAGGCTGTGGTTGACGTCACACTGGACGGGTGTGGACGCAGAGTAAAAACAAAGGGACTCACTACTTCATTCCCCCAGGTGAACCCATTCTGTGAATTTGAGTCCTTCGTTTGCGACCCGTTCAGAAGCAACCTGATCAACTAGTTCATTTCCTCGTTGTCGTAGTTTTTACATTGCAGAGATGTGTTACACCCGAGAAATTAGTGATTTTATGCAGTATCAGTGACGTCATTATTCAAATATGCACATGTTTTGTGCATGTAGAACGAATTTATTTTTTAAAAACTGGTGCAAAATAGAGGAATTAAACATACGCTGCTCACATATCGTTGTTAGGTTAGGAATGTTGGTTTGATGCCAATAGTAATTTTATGTATTTTTGCATGTAGAATGAAATTATGCTGAAAAGTTGTGAAAATGGGCCCAAGTTCCTTTTGTTTTATTACGATTTCATCATTCTACAATTGCAACTTTTACATGGTTCGATTTTGATTTATGTCTGTTAACACATACTGCAGACTTTTAGCGATTACTTAAGATTTTGTTAATGTATGCTCTTGTGGTTAGGTTAGGAAGGTCAGGTTTGGTTGTCTTAGAATTAAAATAAAGACCCTGAATGCACTCTACTAAGGTTCCGATTAATTTCTACATTCATTCCCACTAGTTTACGATACTTACTGTCGCTTGTTAACCTGGAGAATACCTTGTCCGTGGGAAGCATAAGGTCATTTTGAAGTTTTTTTTTTCAACATAAATACTTTTTTCGGATCCAAATAGTGCTCATTATTTTAAGGAAGGTTCAAATTTCGTGTCACAATGATTGCCAAAATTCTATAATAATTAGTCTTCCTGCTAGGAAAATTTGAATAAAAAATCATAAAACATTCGGAACTGTTACCTTTTAATAGACAGATTTCTATGTTTTCCGTAATATAAAATTGGTTCCAGTATGTGGAAAACTCAAATAATGGAGATATTTGATTCCAAAGTATGGCCCGCGTATATATTTTTTTTAGGTGTATGGTTGGTCACAGAACCCATTCACGTTCTGAATTTCCAAAATATATACTGTTTTCAATAAATTAAAAAATATAATCATTAAACTTATTGCATATTTTCTAAAGGTACATGACTTAATTTTTTGTTGTTTCTCATTTGTATTGATATAATTGAGGTGGTATACAGGTTACATTGTAAAGCTTTGATATATGCCACATTTTTATATTGATTTTTTACACCACCTTAATTGTAATGACTTAGTGAAAATGAGGAAGTACAATAGTTATTTATTTTTTCATTGAATAGCATTATATTAATCACTTGGTAAATTTTCAACTAACAACTGTATATATTCATATTCATAATAATTAACGGGCCTGCATATTTAATTGAAAAACATAAAACAAAAGAAAGAGTGATCATTTTTTTTCTATGGGCAGATATGCCGATATTTTACTCTCTGATGGAATAATATTCATGTCAACTCAATCATGTGGGGGGGGGAGGAGGGGGTGGCGAGGTTGGGATAAATGATTCTTCTACGTGAGGCAGAACTCGTATGTTGTAAAGTGATGGGGCTAGGAAAAATGAATGAATAAGCGAGGGGTGCGGCAATATTTTCTGAGAGCAGCCAAATTTAAAGCACATCTAAATGTCATTAAAATGTGTATTTGGGCCAAAAGAGCAAGGGGGCTGCCCAAGCATGGTGCTGATCATATCACCTTCAAATGGGCAAAAAAAAAAATGAAGAATATGTGGGTAAAGGTGGCCAGAGCATGGTGCTGATCACACAATCTCCCACATCCCTCCATATATATTCATCACAGCATGGAGAACTTTACCTTCACCTTTTTTTTAATTTGCAAAGGAGGAGGGGTTGCCTTCTCATGCCCCCTATGGTATCATCACTATCAGTGTTGGGCGATATATCGTCCAGACAATATATCGCGATATCAACTAGACGATATTGCGTCACAATATTTTGGCGATATATATCATGTTGGTGATATATTGTCATGATATTTTAGTGATATATATCATGTCGGTGATATATTGTCACAATATTTTGGTGATATATATCGTGTTGGTGATATATCATCAGGATATTTTAGCAATATTTATCATGTCTGTGATATATCATGATGATATTTTGGTGATATATATCGTGTCAGCGATATATCGTCATGGTGTTTGGCGATATATATTGTGTTGGTGATATATGGTCACAATATTTTAGCGATATGTATCATGTCAGCGATATATCATCACGATATTTGGCGATATATATCGTGGAGACAATATATCACTGATACCACGATATGGAAGAAATATACACTATGTTGCCATTCGTCGCCGGACATCCCTCAAAAAGTGCTTGGGATCGTCTGTACACTTCATACAACCTATAAAAGGCGTTGCCGGTTGAGAATACACTCATACCAGCTACAGCAGTCAATATGGACAGACGACGCGAACTGAGTGAGGTGGAAAGAGGAATGATCATTGGAGCCCACAGTTTTGGGCATTCGACCTGTGAGATTTCCAACAAATTTCAGATAACCCGGTCGACAGTGAGTGATGTTATTGTGAAGTGGAAGCGAGAGGGTGTCATGACATGCTGACCCAGACCCAGTAAACAGAAAATATTAACATATCGTGACCGTCGATGCTTGAAACGTGTGGTGAAGTCAAACTGGAAGGCGTCATTACAGATGGTGGCACAGGAGTTTCGATCGGCTTCCAGTAGTGCTGCAAGTGATCGTACTGTCCGCTGGAAGATCGTCCCACTTGGTTTTCATGGTCGCGCAGCAGTTCACAAGCTGCATATCACAGCCCGCAATGCGGCCCGTCGCTTACAGTGGTGCAAGGAACGCTGCCATTGGACTCTCGAACAATGGAAATCCGTCCTATGGAGTGATGAATCGTGCTACCAGATGTGGCGGTCCGATGGACGTGTGTGGGTGTGGCGTATACCCGGTGAATGCTGTTTACAGGACTGTATCGTACCGACAGTGAAATTCGGCGGAGGTGGCATCATGGTGTGGTCCTGCTTTTCGTGGTATGGTCTTGGTCCTCTTGTTTTATTTCGGGGAACATGAATGCTGATGCATACCAAAAAGTTCTGCACAATTCTGCGCTACCAACATTGTGGGAACAATTCGGTATTGGCCCATACCTGTTTCAGCACGACAATGCTCCATGTCATGCGGCAGGCATTATCAACACGTGGTTCGAGGACATGGGTGTGCATAAACTTGATTGGTCAGCCCAAAGTCCAGATATCAACCCCATTGAACACCTTTGGGACGAGTTGGAGCACCGGTTGAGAACCAGGCCATGCCACCCAAAAAAACACCACTGAGCTGTTTGCCGCTTTGCTGGAATAATGGGGCAAGATTCTCGTTGGCACGTATCGCAAATTGGTGGAAAGTCTTCCTCGAAGGGTTGCAGACGTCATTGTGGCGAAAGGTGGCCCTGCACGATACTGATATGGTGCTGCGACCGGATTAACATACTGGTATGGGGTGTCCGGTGACGAATGGCAACATAGCGTAGTATTGTCTCGTCAGTGACTATATTTTCTTGATGATATATTGCAATATCAAATTTCCAATATCGTCCATCCCTAATCACTAGTCTTGTAATTACTGAAAACTGCCAGGTATTTCTGGCCCTATTTTCTTGCTCGTGTGGAAGTGAGTACCCTTACATGAGACATCTTAACCAATTAATACAAGGGTCGTTCAAGGAAAAAGTTTCCCTATGTTTATATCTTAAGTTACAGGCAAAAATCAAGTTGCACCAAGTAGCATGGTCCTTTCTCACTTTTCAACATAATTTCCAAGGCGGCACAAGCATTTTTCCCATCGTTGCACAAGTTTTTGAAAGCCATCTGCAAAAAATTCAGAGTCCAGGGAACGAAGAACACTTTTCACGGCTGTTTCAATTCCATCGATGTCCGTTTGAATTCTGGAGTGTAGTGATGAACGAAGCTCTTATCCAGAGTCACAATACGGCAGAGAAAGTTGTTCCCTTCATTGTGGTACCAGGTCAGAGAATCCAGGCAACATGTCATACGCATCATGAGATGTTCTGCAGTGAGTTGTTGTGGGACCCAATGTGATGAAACCTTCACGTATCCCAATTTTTCATGGATGATTTTGTGTGCAGTCCCGACGGAAGTGTTCAAATCAGCTGCTGTTTCACGAACCTTGATTTGACGGTTGGCCAAAACCTGTGCATTCACTTTGTCAACCATGTTGCCTCACTGATAGAGGCCTGCACAAGACCTGGAGCAGACCCGTTCGCTAGACATCGCTCCTGAAATGCCATGCAACCTGCGCAACACCCTCGCTGGAGCACCTTGCCTCACCACCTGCCCAGATCGTTCTTGGCAGGTATCGAAAACCTGCCGGGTACCCGCAGTCGTAAGATACCTAGTAGGTCTCAGTGCGTTCATTCAATCAACTGCACACCCTCCCTCTGCATGACGTAGTTGCTTCGACTAGAAATTGCACCGGGCGCACACCTGTCTGCAGTGTTGCCAACTGCAATATATTTTCACTACTTAGAAAAGGGAACTCAAAGCGTCGTAAGCCACATCGCCAATGAAATGAGATTTACGAATGTTGCTACTTCCCCCCCCCCCCCTACACACACAGATTGAAATAGGTTTTCCGTGGCACAGGATCCATAAGTACATGTCGTAAACAACCAATATACGTATAGATATATAGTGATATAGGGCAGGACTGAAACATGTCACGTTCGACGCTGAGGTCGCGAGTCGAACAACACACTGTTCTACTGCGAACACCAGGGCCGTAGCCAGCCAGGGGCATTGCCGTTACCCTCGTTGGGGGGGGCAAGTACTTGGATAAACGTGCCAACAACAACAATCACAATAATAGTAATAAAAGTAGCATGAAAGGCATTATTATCCTCATAAATCATACAAAAAGGGGGTGGAAGTCGGTTCTCACGCATTTGTGTTGAAACAGAGGATTAGAAATATTTTTTTCAGCACGTCAGTTTCGCATTAGCTAATAATGGGAAACAAGCACACAAACTGTATTTGAAAGAAAGAAAGTGCATGATAAATGCATTCCAAATGTACATACATATAGCATGTAAAATTTCCATCTACAATATTTTCTTTTGACATGGAGCGACGTAAAATAAGAAATACATATGCTAACACTAAATTGTGTACATATTCAAAATTTCATTAAAGCATATATATTATATAAATACATTACATAATCAATTCATCCAACTCGTAACAAACCAACATTAATAGCAAATAATATCACAGGCCGCCATGGCATTCTCTGTTTTAAAACTTTTCTCACTTAGATCGTTCGGCGCCCAGGGCCGACTCCCGCTACCCCCTTGCTACGGCATTGAACTTGACGAGACTGTATAATATTTTATAATATATTTCTACTTTCATAAAATTTGAAATCAAGGGGTTGCAATTACACCTCCAATCCCCCTCTGGAGGTGCGCTTGGCCGTCTGGAAGGAAAATGCAAGAAAAATATGAAAATTAATTCCATCTTGAATACCCTTTAGCCCTGCTACTCTTAAATTCTGCTAGCCTGTTTTTTCTTGTACTTTAATGTTTGACCCACACCCTGGCCCCTCGGCTAGACTAAATTTCCATCTAAGGTTGTGAGCAATACCCCCTGCCCTCCTCTGGTTGCGCCACTGCGTGCCTGGTTAAGGCACCATGCAATGAAAAACAATTAGTTTTCAGTGAGGAGATTTTTGTTTGCTCGATCATTCATTTAGATAAATGAAGCTGTAATATTGCATGCATTTCCTAGCAATAAGATAAAAACTGCTTACGCTGAACTGAAATCGCTAAGTATATAAATTCTCCTTGGAGGAGAGAGCTCCTCCTAGGACTTCGTAGGATTTACGAGCTACGTAAGTAGGCAACACTGGGGAACATGTCCACGTGGTGATGAAACACCTGGAGCGACATGCTGCCGGAGGGCTGTTTCCTTCCAGCAGGTTTTGCAGGCGCCCGGGTCTCGTTGAATGCCCAGTTACCTTGTAAGCGCAGAGTGCCTTGAAGACCAAGAACCCAGGTAAAGATGCAAGTCGACTCGTTGCCGTGGGCAGGCGAGCAGGTATACCTGTCCTCGCGTGCAAGCGGGCAGCGGGTAGGTAAAAGGCAGACTATGCTGGCCTCTGCTCACTGACTACAGAAGGGCCACCAGGCCGATCTTCATCGAATATGCTTGTTCGTCCTTCAGAAAATGATTTGCACCACCTTCGCACCATTTGCACTAACATTACAGAGTCACCATAAACAACAACCTGTGGATGTCGATAGGAGCAAGACCATTTGCCCACTCATACCAGATCACAGAACTACTTATGGCAGTGGAATATATGAGAGGATATCAAACATATTTTCATATTGGACAAAGTTATATGCCAATTTTTAGGCAAAGAAGCATCAGATCATGTAAGAAATTAAAGGTCGAACAGACCATCAAATTTGAAATGCTAACTTATACTAAACTAAACAAACCCACGCGAATCTCATCTTTACTCCACACCGCCAAAACACGTTGTTCCGCCATGACTCGCTACTCCTTATGGACAGGGCATGGTTCTCACTGCATGACTTACACTAATCACGTACCGCGCATGCACGGTAGCCCGCACAGACATTGCATTGTGGGTAAATGTAGAGGAAAGACGAAAGAACACATTGCTAGTTTCATTTCATTTATCGGGCTCGTACTTTCTCCAAAAAAAAAAAAAAAAAAAAAGGAAACTTTTTTCTTGAACGACCCTTGTATAAAGGCGAAAAGACTTTCCTCTGGCATCTAAAATTAAGCAGTTGCTCTTCAACCTGAATACGCGCATTCAACGAACATAGCGTACTGCAAGATGCCCATCTTTCCCCACATGAGCTCATTACTCTGGCACTGTGCAGAGCTATACAGTAATTGAAGGATTCAGCCCCTTTATCATTCTTTAATGCCCCATGTCGGAAATCTTGCTCATATGTCTGAATCTTTGTCATGACAACATGAAAGAGCTTCCAAGCAGTGATCCTTCTCCCCTCCCCCCTCCTTCCTTCTTTCTTCCTGGAACTTTTCCGGGAATAATCACACTTCCGATAAGACTCCTTCAGCGCCGCTCCACCACCTGTTCGTCTCCCCCTTCCCCTCCCTTACAAACCGGTGGGAGGGGTGTCTGCGAGGAACGGGCAGCTGGCAGCCAGTGCCGAATGTTTCGTCTCATGGCTGAGGTAGGACTCACCCACTCTGAAGGGAAGAAAAACTGCATTGTTTTGAATCTCCTCTCCGAAGGTTGTTTTGTTTTGACGATTTGGAAACACGAGTACGACACAAAGTGAGGAGTTAGTAAAAAGATTATTTTTTTCTTGTTCTGCCTTCTGATAAACACCTTGAACACACAGAGCAGTGCAATAAGGAAAGGCACATGATGCTAAGAATAATATAATCGCTGCTTTTCTTCCGAACCATGCACGTAGTGGAAGGGGTGTTTGCCCTCTGCAAGACTTCCTAATCCAATAATAAATCGTCAATTAACATGGATGTAAATAACAATCAGTGGCATCCCCAAAGGGGGGTGATGAGGGTCATAAGCTGGTATTTCTAAGAAAGAAAAGAAAGTCAAAGGCAGGAAAAGATGGCAAAGTGAGGGCTGACTACTATAAAAAGTATACATAACCCCCTTCCCCTTTTGAAAATCCTGCTCGCGTCACTGATAATTTATTGCGACTTCTAAAAATGCGTAAGTTTGACAATGCTTGTTTTGTTTGCTTCATGCTGTTGGGCTGATCGGGACTGGATACATATGCAGCTCAAAGTGGAATCTGAACCATTTTGCATGTCTTCAGGACACTTTGATTACAGTATATAAAGATGCTTGGCGTCCGGCTGTAAATGATCACAACCCCCCTCCCCTCCAGTTACATGGGACTTCTAAAAATAGCAACTAATTACTAATTTACAGAGTAAACTGAGATCTCACACGATCAGATGCATAAACTTGTAACTCCGACATCTACTTATTTAACGTGCCTGACGTCGTTCTGGTTCTACATTACAGTGGTAATGTCAAACCCACAAAAACCATTAAACAAATAAACAAAAGGCAATCATTAATAACCTATTTACCTTTTGTCCCAGGGTAAGTGTCATCAGTTGGAGCCCAAGAGATTACATAGGGTAGAACAAATCACACCACAGGGTTAGTTCTATATATACTGTAATTTCTATAAAAGAGCACATGCATAAACATTACATCATTGCCCGTTTCATTCATACATTCACTCACGCATTCATATCTCGGCAATCCAATAGACATGAGTAATTAGTACAAAAGTAGTTCGGCGGTATGTTTGAAGTTAGCTACATTAATTAAAACTGTTCTTAATTTGACATTTACTTTTGCATTTCCGGAAAAACCATGTTCCGGTAGGAGCTTAACTTGTACGACAAAACACTACTCCTTTTATGTTGTTGTAATTGAATGTTAATATTTATATTGTTACTTTTGCGGTGAACTTGGATCACTGTTATATAATTATATAGACAATTTATAGCGTCGTACAATCTGAATGTTAAATACTTTGGATAAATGAATACTTGGAAGCTGTACGGTTTTACATGTTAAAATTATAGTTGATACAATTTAATCACCGTAATAAGCAATGTCTCTTCGAGATTTTTTATATAATTAAGCGAGTTCATTGGATGTCACGACGGGGCAAACGAAGCGTATCCATTTTCACGTCCATTCCGGCTTACCTTTGTCGGCTCTGACTGAAGTCCTCGTGGTGGAGATGGATGCTTGGCGGCTTGGTCAATAGATGGTTTCCTGGCGATAAGATTGGATTTCTGCATCTTCAAGGGTGGCAACTGGGTCGGACGCCCTCCCCAGCGGGGCCTTTCGCTGTCTCTACTCCATCTTGATAGTAAACAGCCACGTGCGAAATAAACACAACACGGAACGGTGCGACACACAAAGCGGATACTTTAAGCGGGTGGTTCGCGAGAGATTGTGCACGATAACACGTCGAAGAAAATCTGAGTAAAACTGTGTCTTCCGCTTCTCTGCGCGTCTATTTATTTGCTATTCAAAAGGTTCGTTACTGTACCCTCTCTTGCCAAGCGTTGGTAAATCGTCCTCAAGTCGTAGCCTCTTGTCCTGCTATCTTCGCCCCTGTATTTGGAGTTCTTTGACCCTTCTCCAAAAGCACCTCGAAGAGAGGTTACCCAAAGACCGGGCCCATTGTAACCTGCACGTTCCTTCCGAAGAGAGTGCCAGGGAGTCTGTAGTTATTGTTGTCCAGTCTCGTTGTTTAATCTTTAATATCTGGCTTAATTCATCTCCTATCAAATTCTGCTTTTGGGATTTTGTCGATTATAATCTGCTGCTGCGCCGTCTTTAATTTCAGGTGAATCTGATCATGATCATTGGTACTAAAGTTGTATTTTATGTTTTTTTTACCCCAAGGATCGGCCTCTTCTCTCGGGAAACAGGCTAGTCCTCCGTGCTCCGCCGTCCAACTCTCGGTGTACAGCCACCATCCAATACATGTTATTGCTTATTACGGCGACTAATTGATTTACCTGATAATTAGCAAGATTTTATCGTTATAAACTGAACCTAATAGGCGGCAGTTAGAAACAGTCATCACATCGTTCCTACCTTCGAAAGTGACTCCCGTTAATCCGTTATTGACTTTCACAGCACGTCTTGCTTTTGTCCTTAGACATTCATTATCATACTTCTCTCCTGTTGTTAAATAATTTTTGATACAATATACCCCCTAAAAAGTCGATTGTGTAGTCATTTCTTACTGACATGAGTTTCGCCCCTCCCTTATGCTTTCCTGCTTTTTACGTTTCCTGGATTTTACGTTTTTTATTTACGGGACCCTGAAAAACATAAAATCGGGGTTTGACTACATACAGGAATAAAGTTACAGTATTTGGCAGTCCAGAAGGGTATGTGAAAAGCATCAAAACCATGCTTCATATTTGGAGGCTGTATACGAGAGGCACATGTCAAAAAAAAGGGCCAATATTTTTTTAAAAAACAAGAAAATTATAGGAGAAGAAATTTATTGTGATTGATAAACAAGTACATACCTTGGGTATTTTTCGATGTAGTCACCATTAACCTCCAGACATTTATGATAGCGTGGCACAAGCTTCCGTATACCCTCTGCGTAAAAATCTGCTGCCTGAGAATGCAACCAGTCCAGAACTGATGTCTTGAGCACGTCACTGTCGTTGAAACGCTTCAATGCAAGCCACTTTTTCAGGTAAAGAAAAAGAAAGAAATCACTGGGGGCAAGGTCAGTCCTGTAAGGGGGATGATTGAATAGTTCCCATCAAAATCTTTCAATTGTCTTAACAGTACGAGCAGCTGTGTGTGGGCAGGCGTTGTCATGGATCAGAAAAATTCCAGGGCGTAGCATTCCTCTCTGCCGATTTTGGATGGCACATTGCAGATTATTAAGTGTTTCGCAATACACCTCTGCTGTAATTGTTTGTCCTGGTTCCAAGATTTCCACAAAAATCACACCCTTTTGGTCCCAAAACACGGTTGCTATGATTTTGTGAACTGATGGTGTTTGTTTGAATTACTTCGCTTTAGGAGAACCAGAATGTCACCATTGCATTGACTGTTGCTTCGACTCCCCAGTGATGTACGATATCCACGTTTCATCCCCCATCACTATCTGCGAAAAGAGGTTATCCCCATCCTCCCCCCCCCCCCCCCCCAGCGAGCCAAAAAATCAGGTGCATCTGTCCTCCTTTGCTCTTTGTGATCATCTGTCAGCATTTTTGGTACCCACCTCGCACACAGTTTGTGACACTCCAGGTTGTCAGTCATAATTCGATGCACTGTTTTCGCAGACACTTCTGGAAACTCTTTGGCGAGTTCAGATATTGTGAATCAGCGATTGGAACGCACTTTCTCATTAATCCGTTCCACCAGATCGTCCGTTTGAACACTAGGCCATCCGCTACGCCCTTCCCGAAACTCTCTGCACCATGCCTGACCTTCCCTTCACTCATCACTGTCGGTCCATAAATGGCACACAATTCCCGATGGATGTCAGCTGCATTCTGTCCTTTGGCGTTCAGAAATCATATGTCAGATCTCACTTCACATTTGGCGGGATTTTGTATTACGGCAACCATTTCACCTTACTGCTACTTGCACGTACGCAACCCCACTGACGATTCTACCTCTGTTGCAAGCACAGAATACTAGGGCATGCTTCTGCGCATGCTCAACTTCATCAGTGTTGCCAACCCCGCGTAAAAAATTATCGGCCCTTTTTTTTTACATGCGGCTCGTACTTCTGATGTTCATTCCGTATTGGTATCTAAAGGTATAGATGCTAAATGAAAATTAGAGTAATACTTCCACCTTTAATTTATTGAAGTGCCATTATCTACTTGTTTAGCATACAGCAATCAGGATTCCATACTCTGAAGTATCCATCTTTTTTTTCACGAGTAAATGATTTGATCATGTTTAGGGAATAAAAGAGTGTAATCAATACTCATAAGTGAATTACTAACTTTATCCTTGAAGCTTACTTTTAATGGTTCTATTAATTTCAGTGGCCTCTTCCACCACCCATTAAGGAACTTGTTGCTTAACTCCTGGGCTTGTTTCGATTTCCTGTCTTTTTTCTGCTTGTCACTAAGATTGCTCGTGCAGTCAGTTTGTCTGCAATTGAAACCCAGCACGTGCAACAAATGCAGCAAACTGACTCCTAGTGGCAAGCAGTGAAATTACAGAAACCAGAAGTCTGCCAACAGTAAAGAGGCCACTGTAATTAATAGAACCATTGAAAATGAGTCTTTCGGATAAAGTTGGGAATTCACCAGCCTTTCTGTTTTGTACCAGGTGAGAATTGAAGTCCCCCTATTCAGAGCCCTGTGAAGCCCAGTCAAAGCAACAGATTGATGTGAAACTTTGTATAGATGATATGCAGACCATAGGGAAGCATGTGACAACTGGGGGAAAAGAGGAAAAAGAAATTCAGATTATTGCCACCAGGTGGAAATGTGGTGCTGAAATAAAAATAATTAGAGGTTGGGCATGCAAAACTTTAGTTTCAGTTCATGTCTATTCTGTATGCATGCCATCAGGGTGAATGACCCTGTGGAAGCCTAAGACAGCATGATCAACGTTTGCACGAAGCATTTTCCGGGGAATGGTAGCGGCATGCTGTTATGCTGGGTTTTAGCTCTGGCCAAGTCTATACTCATTGCTGATAAACACAATCTTTCAGGAGTTCCCACAAACAGAAATCACATGGGTTCAAGTCCTGAAAATGAAATGGCCAAAATCTTTTGAGATGACACGATTATGGATAAAGTTTGCACGAAGGTAGTCATTCACTTCATGGCCAATATACAGGGATTCTCCATTGCAGACAGGATCCATATACTGTGCAAGGAGTTGAGCATGTCATGCACTCATAACAGAACATTTGATAGAATGTTCCCGTGTCAACTTGATAAAGTAAAAGGGGTCTAGAATGAAATCAGCTGTGAATCCACACTATATCTCTTGCTTCAAAAAGGGCTCCAAGTAGGGAAACTTTCGTTTTAGCCATCTTGTAAAAAGGTGTGGGCTAGGGGTTTAACATGGCAGGTTCTGTGAAATTCAGACATGTCTGACGTATAGAGCTTCTGGCTAACCCAAGTTGGTCAGAGAGGAGCAATTCGTGTCCTAGCAGTATTTTACAAATCCTCCTTTCTTCATAATTAATTCAATTAGTTACATGATACTTTTAGTGCCCTAACCAAAATCTTCAAAAGCACTTTCTGCAATGTTGAAATCTATTTTCTTGTCAGTGACCTTTCTCTACCCTCTAAATCATTAAGAGTTTTCCTAGGACATGTTTGGAGTTTTGAGTCCTGGCAGATGTTCTCATAACTTCGACAACATGATATAGAAATGTCTACATTTGTTTACATCTTTCTTGGAGAGTTAACATAGAGTTGGATGTCGACACTAATCTACAGTTAAACTACCTAGAATTTAGAAAGTAGGGTATTTCCCACAGCCTTTAGTTCTGATATACTCATTTTAATTTTAACAAATAAACCCTTTGTATCTATTATCCTCTTTCCAGCGAGCAAAAACCCAGCTGCAGTCCATGCTGCTCATGAATCTCGAAGCAAGGCCAGTTGTGTTTGAGGACATCGGCAGACAGGTTCTAGCTACTGGCATCAGGAAAAGGCCTGAATATTTCATCAATGAAATAGGTAGGTGTGATTTGAATATGAAATAATAAAAAGGACCATTAAAATGATTTTATCAGTCTTTGATCCTTGTAGAATTTCTCTGTACAGGCAGGCAAAACAAAATTTACCCTTTAAGTGTGTAATTTTCTGAAACAAGTCACTACTGCATAATGGTGTATTTTTGTTTTAAGAAAAATTCCATTTCATCACTCCCATCTTCATTTTCCGACTCAGGTTTCCCCAATGGCATAGTGTGTGACGTTCTGCTTCGGTGTGCGTTGGAAGGTGCAAAAGCTCCGTGTATTTTATTGGGTTGCAAAATGCATAATAGTTTTTGGGTTGAAGTTATTGCCCTGAGTGTATGGTGCACTTCAAGGCTCATACAGAACAAAGGTCGACACAAGAGTAGATATGCATCCCATAATACTCATCAAAGAATGCATAAGTGGAACACAACATTACGTTAAAAAATGCACTGTAAAATATCCAGAAGGTACTGTATACTTCATCTACTCGATTTCTACTTCCATCACCACGTATCATCCAATTATAATTAAGGTACTCCTCTTTCTTAAACTTGCATTGTAGGTCAATGATAAGTAGGAGGCAGATTTGTATGCACTAAAAAAAAGCCAAAATATGCACTAAACAAGGCAAAAATATGCACTAAAAATTTTCAAAATAACCTATTTTAAGGGGGTCTACACCTTACCTGCAAAGTAAATGTATCAGTAACTCACTGAACGTAATTACAGAAATAAAAGTGTAATAAATTGTGCTATTTAGGATCACCAAAAAATACTAATTTACAAATGTTTTTAGTTTCATGTAACAAAATAATTATATGACATGCATTCCTTTGTCAGAAGGTTCGCTTTAAAAACTGCAATATTGCAATTATAATAATATACATATCTTGTTGGAAACACTATGCTCTTTTTGTTGCATTTATCAATATATTACCCTTTTATATTAGCATTTCAATATACTAGACAATATGTATCGATGTTTTCACGTAGCAGACTATTGCGATTGTCAGAAAGTAAATCTTCGTATTGTGAAAATGGTCTTTCCATTTCACAAGATGCCACTTGACAGTATTTGTTCATTTCATTTCTTGTGTTGATATCCTGAAGTAAAATAGATATTTTTGTATTCAGAATTTTCAAATAAATAAATTAAATTCAGTTTTGGAATGCCCAGACAGATCCGGGACAGGTTCACCCTGCAACACTGAATTTACCCATCGCGGGAACTGTAAACCTGGGTTTCTGGAACCTATTGCTGACTGCCTCTCTAACTAATCTTTCTCAACTTCTCCTGGTACTATTTTCTTTTGAGAAATATCGAAAAGAGATTGAATGGACAAAGGAAGAAAAAAATCTAATCTTTCCCATTCAAAACTATCAACTAAATTTTACCATATTTTTAATACTTCATTTAAGATTCAGATTAACTGCCTTTTGATTCAAATTAACACAATCATAAATTGCACATGGTACAACTACAGGCATACGAGAATGGTCTGGATTCAACCTGCAAACACTCCAAATGTCAATCCATCACCTTAGCTGTCAATTCAAAGGAAGCAATGCTCAATTGCTACTTTTAATGTGTTGTTCTGGTGGCGATAGAATATGCATAGAGACAAATGTATTATAGACAGATATTGAACTCAGGCAGCAAAATGTCTCCACTATGAATCTCTGGTTCGCACCTCCCCAGTGGCGTAGCGGCCGCCCCCACAACCCTCGCAATGCAGGGGCAGGGGGGGGGGCCTGTAGGGCCCCTGCATTGTTCTCTCTCTCTCTCTCTCTCTCTCTCTCTCTCTCTCTCCCCCCCTGCTCCTGAAATTTTATATATTCACACAAATTCAGCACAAAGTGTCGCTTATTTAAAAAAAAAAACGAATTTATGAAACAGAAATTTGGTTCCCAGTAACATATCATATGACGACATCCTCGATAATAAGCAGTGGCGTATTGTCTCAGCCAGAGGGGCCCAGGCAACTTGACATTCACAACTTCATTCTCCTCCGAAATTCAGAATTAAGTTACTTGCTCACAGATGACAATCAAATAGGAAACTTCTCTCATCTCATACCTTTATAGCTACGTAGTTTTCGTAAACATATTTTAGTGTAGTGGAGTACATTTGTGAATCGGGTAGAAAGATTCAGTTGTTCATTTGATCGATGCCTTATTGTTACACAATACGTAAATAAACAAACTTGATAATTCATGTCCTTTTTTTTTTACCATTACAAATTAGTAATATTACATGATATTTAGAACGTAACTTCCCACAAAATATTTACAAGGAGGCCCCAAAGCCTCAGTATGAGATTGAAATAACATCTGAGATAAATTTCTGACATTGTTCACACCTGTTACTTTTAACTTCAAAGTGGCCCACAAACTCAGGAGGTGGAGCCAAGGGGCAATTATTCCTTTGCCCGTAGGTCCAATAGCCCCAATTACATCACTCAGAGTATACAAGTATATAACACGTATACAGTGCTTGAAGTGCTCCAATCCTTCCAATCGGCATTTCATTGTGTGACAAATTTTCAGTGAATAAAGTCCAGTCACTGCTTATTTTTTCTCTCTCAAGACTTGAGTCCGCTGCTATTTCTTCACAGCAGAATGCAATTAACCTTTTGATGTTAGGTCACCATCGACAATTTAGATGTCCAATTCAACCTCCATAACTGAAATTATTATTTTGCTTCAGTATATAACTCACTATTAGTATTAGAAGCGTAATGTGAGCTGCTCTTACGTGGAATCATGGCCGGAATAGCCGGAGGATGGCTTTTTGGGCTGAAGGCACATCGCATCAATTAAAAGTCCAAAAATGGAGTGTTTACTATCCTTTAAACAATTTTACCAAACAGTATTCTTTAAATGTATGTGTATTATGTCTAACCTACATATTTTCTTTTTTAAAAAAAAATCGAATCAAAAATGCAAAGGATCACGAACAAAATAGTTGGCCGTGTGAAACCTCCACCCTCCTTAAGAGAAAGAATCCTTGCTGTGCCACTGCGTTGAAGTACGAGAAAATATTTCTAATTTCTTCGTCCATTTATTTATCAGATATTCAGACCACCCTGATTTAGTTTCGACAAACTACTAAACTAATATGTAGCCTAAGTCGATGACAAGAAATGGGAAGGCAGGGTTAAAGTTAATTCATTTTACAACTGGTGAGGGGAGGGGGTGCTAACTAACTATTGTGTCTCTGTCCCACTCTGGCATGATCTTGATATTTGTTTTCTACTGAGGGTGTCCCCAATGTTTTACTTTTTGCTTTACTTTTACTCTCCTTCGGCATTTATTGTTACTTCTGCAACACACACACAAACACACACATTTATCAAGATATCACATTAACAGATAATCCTCAAATAATGTGACCCCAGTGTTGCTGTGTCCTTCGCTGGGTACATAAGAATAACAGGTTAGGGAAAGACACTAATAATTGCAGAGCATATTTTATATACCATTTTCTTTATTCATGATTCTATTTTAATTTTTCAGAAAATATTACAGCTGAAGACATACAACGTGTAGCAAAGAGACTGCTACGATCACAACCGGCCATTGCTGCACGAGGTGATATCCGTAAGCTGCCACGGTTGGGTGACATCCAGGCAGGTTTATTGGATCAAGAAGGGCGTATTCCTGGCAAGGGACGATTGTCCCTTTTCCGATGATAATCTTTCATTGGACTGTAATTTGTACATACGAAGCAGATCTGGATAACTCAAATATGTTCACATATTGTAGGGTTTTCATGTGTGTGTGTATATAGGACGTTTGTTCTACAGTGGATGACATTGAATGGAAAGGCATAATCATGAAATCAATTTGATGATATACGAACACCAGTCATTCTTGGCAAATTGAAGAAATGCAGTTTTAATTGTGGAAAGTATGAAAATCAGATGCGAGCTTACAGTTTGTGTTGGATAATAAATAGTTTTTTTCTTATAATGTGTTTTTTTCTTACCTGTAGTGATTCAAATTTAATCTTGGAGACCAGCTTTGGATTCCAAGTAATCCATGGGATATTGTTACATGGGACAGAACAATATACCTGGTAACAGGGTGGATGGCACCGTGGTTAACACCCGGTACAATATAGCTCGTAACATGGTAGATGGTGCCTGGGTTAAAACCCGGTAGAATATAGCTCGTAACACCTGGGTTTAAACTCGGTACCGAGCAGAGTAACATAGAGAGGAAGAAATAGAGTTCATTGTAATCCAGTAGTTTAAAAAGAAAGCAAGCACTAATATTAACTTAACATAATACAATTATAAAGCCAAGCTTAAATAAGAAAAGCTAGTGGAATAAACCACCACCTAAAGAAATAAAAGAAGAGCCAGAAATAAAACATATTCAGGTAAAGTTGAGCATCCCACAAACTGGAAAAACTAAATCAGAAAACAAATTTTAACACAGAGATAGTCCACTTTCCAAGAATATTTACTCTTCTTTCGTATACTTTTGTAGATATAAGTAGTGTGTGTGTATATTTATATTTGTAGTGCATTTAGAGACTTAAAGTTAGGACACTTAGAGAAATGGCAAACCACAGTAGTGGAAACCCGCCAACATTGTTTGCGAACTGCCAATATGAGATTGGAACATTTTTTACGAATTATGATCTTTGGACTGACAAGTTACAATGGAATGGTCAGCAAGGAAAAGATTTCTTACTGTTAGTAGTACAAGGTGCTGCTCGTGCGTGGCTACAAAAGACCCCATTACCAAATATGGACCTATGAAGAAGTGAGATTATTGCTCATTCTCAATCTACGCTACATTGCATATTATTATGAAGCCCTATAGGAAGGCTCAATCTAGCGATGAAATATATCGAACCAGCAGCACGGATACATTTCTCGGAAGAGGCCATGAAGAGGCTGGAAATAATAGTACACCTGTCAGGATGTTTGAAATCACAAGTCATAGTACATCAACCAGGATGCTGTATGGCAGAACAAGTATGTGAACCAAAATGCCCATGGCATCACAAGCGATGTCGGACAACAACACACCTCGGGGAGCCTGTCTAGACGGAAGCTTCAATGCAAGACAAACAACATAGCAGGAAAATCAACCAATTTTCTCAAGAAACGTCGTTCAGAGGCTATATGAAAAAAGACGCAGAGGAAACCAGATCTTTCATACTATCCGGACGGACAGACAGATGGACGTAAGAAGAAGGAAAAGTTAACACCTTTCTTCGGCAAATAACCAGGTCAGGAGGTTCAGAAACAACAAGAGGAAACAAGCACTGCAACCATTTCGTTTCCCTTGTCAGCATAAGCATTCCTGGAGAACGAGTTCCGAAACATCGAATTCCAGACACAGTACAACTTCAGACAACATAATCCGAGGCAGCACGGAATTCACAATTCAGCTTCGGGAAAACATGTCTTGAGCAACGACAACCTAGTTTCACTATCAAGGAAGTCCACAGTCACAGTTCAAAGCCCAGAAACTGACCAAAGGCCAACGTCAGCTTCTTCCAGTGATCGTCAGCAACATGCCATCGCATGCTCGCCTCTGAAACCCAGACACACTGGAAAAATGTGACGACAGAATAATGGGATAGCAGAATCAAGATTGCAAGACTGGATGACGTCAAAGGTCGACAGCGCAACAGAAATAAACAAAATAAATTCCATAAAGGATGGACATATAACTATCGCCACAAAATTTGGGGAAAGTACAATCCACACCTTGGTGGATTCAGGTGCAAACCTGTCAATTATATCCAGACACCACTTAGACAAAAATTCCCGCCTGATAAATAAGAGAACAAGATTCATGACCGCCGATTATGCACATGTTCGGTCTCACCACCAAGTCAAATTAGGATTTGAAATAGGAGGGAAACGTTTCCTACACACATTTAGAGTTGTCGAGATGCCACTGTCACAACTTCTTTTAGGAAACGACTTCTGGATCCCACAAAGACTCACTTTGGATCTACCAAACAAGACAGCACATATCACGCATTTCGGCCACAGGGTGGAACAAAAGTCAGAAAAGAGAGAGAGAACTGCACAAGTTTCAAAACTATCAACTCTGACTAGCCAAAAATTCTCTCAACAATTAGAACCAATGTATGTTTTGACTAAAGACGCTACAATAAAACCAAGGGCACACCAGTTTGTGACACGTAAGCTGCACAACAATTATGATGATAAAACATTTCCAGTCTTCTCTCCAAACAAAACACAAACTGAGGGAAAACAACTTATCATCCCTCATGCAGTATTGGCATTTGATAATCCAGTTGTGAAAATTACAAATCCATTCACACAGCCCATAAAATTACTAGGAGGACAGGAACTCGGCAAAGCAGAAGAACTGCTGGAAGTCATTCCAGGCACCGACATCACGGAACACTGGAAATGTTTCAGAGCAACCGTAGATGAGGACACACTGGAAATGTTTCAGAGCAACCGTAGATGAGGACACACTGGAAAAGTTATTCGATCCCAATCGGAAACTAACAGAGGGAGAGGAGAAACGACTAGAAGAAGCCAGGAAAATAATGGATTTGAATATGATAGACCTCAGTAAGGAAATAGATGGTAAGTACTGTGCCAGAATACACGAAACTGTGTATAAATTTGCCGACACATTCGCATGGGGATCAAAACAAAAATTGGAAAATGCGAACTGTATGAACATTACATTCACTTGAAGGACTAAAATCCAGTATTCAAGAGACAATACCGCCTGCCAATAGCATCACAACCTCAGATTCGCCAACAAGTTCAAGATCTATTAGATGAGGGAGTAATAGCAAAAGTAGAATATTCTCCCTGGAATAGTC
The DNA here is from genome assembly GCF_977018435.1 of Lepisma saccharinum. NCBI lineage: Eukaryota > Metazoa > Arthropoda > Insecta > Zygentoma > Lepismatidae > Lepisma > Lepisma saccharinum. The sequence goes on along the minus strand of NC_139251.1, from coordinate 8,573,559 downwards.
CCATCCTTCTAGCCAAAAAAAAAAAAAAACAGGCAAATTACGTTTTTTAATCATGGGGTGAACCTTAATACCGATACCGATTTTTTTCCAATGGAAACGATAGACACAATTCTCACGAGAGCAGCAGGTCACAAGTACTATTGTACGATGGACATCCAGTCAGCCTTTTTCAGCGTGAAATTATATGCAGAAAGCAGGAAAAAAACAGTCTTGGCGATCCCAACTATGGGAAGAGTCGTGTTCAACTTCACTCCACAGGGGGCAAAGACTTCCCCTTTCGCACTTGCAAGGGTGACTCATTTGACACTTGGAGACATCCCCCCCCCCAAACAACTAAGCTGTTATGCTGACAATATCATTCTGTTCGGAGATAAGCCAGAGCAAGTTCTCGACACGCTGGATCTAGTCCTAGGGAGAATAAGACACAGTGAATTACTCATTTCCCCATCTAAATCCAAATTCCTCTACTCGAAAATAATATGTTTGGGGCATAAACTGACACCATATGGTTACTCAATCTCACCAAAGGTTCTGGAAGCTGTCTAGAACTATCAGAAACCAAAATCGAAGAGAGAAATAAAATCATTTATGGGACTAGCCTCATACTGCAGAAAATTCGTAAAGGACTTTGCAGAAATAGCATATCCTCTCACAAAACTTTTAAGGAAAACTGAAGACTTTGTTTGGGAAACTGAACAGGAAGAGGCATTAAACAAAATAAAGCAAATGCTAATCACAAGCCCTGTCCTTAGAAAATATGACACCAAAGATGAAGTTTGCATCTTTACCGATGCCTCTAAATTTGCTGTAGCTGGAATTCTGACACAAACAACGGCAGAGAAACTTAATGAATACCAACCCGTGTGCTACACATCAAGAATGCTATCACCACGGGAAGCTTCGTGGAATTCAATGGAACTTGAATTACTTGCACTGCTACACACCATCAAGAGCTTCCGATACTATCTCATATACAGGGAATTTTATGTTCACACAGACTCAGGTGCGCTGACGAATTTGAGAACATCACAGTCTCTTACGGGGAAACTCTGCCGATACACCATTACCCTAGCAGAATACGATTTGGATAGGGAAGCAACAATACAGCAGCAGATTTTCCAATCTACAGGGTGACCAACAACCAGACACACCAGAAGAAGCTTTTGTAGGAGGCACACAGAGCATGGAATTTAACCTAGCGGAAGAACAAAACAAGGACCCATTCTTCAAACAAATAATTTTAAATCTCAACGAGGACCCACAAGCAGATCCACATTTCATCAGAACATCTTACCACTTTGAAATCATAAATGGAATTCTGTATAGGAAAATGAAGGTAGCGAATGCAACAAAGAAACTTGTTTGCATTCCATCAAGCATGAAAATGGATTGTTTTCAGAAATTACACAGTTCTGATAAAGGATTAGGGCACTTGGGCTTGACGAAAACCTACAGATATGCCCTTAACAAGTATTATTTATCGGACATTAAAGGCTTTCTTCAAAAGGCGTGCCAATCTTGTGAGGAATGTTTGACAAATAAGAAACCCAGGACTGCAAAGCCAGGAGAACTGTTGACACACGTGCCCACACAACCAATGAATACACTAATTTTTGATGTATCCGGTCCTCACACCATGACACAGGGTTGCAACAGATACATAGCAACAATAGTGGACCGGTGTACCCGCTACGTCATCGCAGATGCCATTCAAGATCAGATGGCGGAGACAATTACATCGTTTTTACAGCAGAAAGTTTTTCAACACTATGGTCTCCCAAAATGTATCATGCTTGACCATCATCCAAGCCACAATCAATCAATTGGCTAAGAAATTAAAAATCGAACTTAAGTTCACAAAGGCATACGTGCATAACCAAATTGGTCAAGTTGAACGATCCCACGCCACCATACAATCCATTCTAAAACACTTTGTAAATTCCAAACAAAACAACTGGGACAAGTATTTGCCTAGTGCCATATTAGCGATTAACATAACAGATCATTCATCGATAGGAGTCTCTCCTTTCAAACTCCTTCATGGATACACCCCATCCCTAGAAGTTGATAATGAGATGCACACAAAGGATCTGGAAATATCCAATCCGGATCGTCTAACAGCACTCAAAGAAGCAAATAAATTGACCACTGGGCAACTCTTGAACCGTTTCCAAACAGACAAAGTGAGGGAATACCCAAAATTTTTCAAAAATGAATTTTAAAGTGGGCGAAGAACTTTTGATATATGACCCGGCAAGAAAGAAAGGGCAAGTGAAAGCTTTTTCAGGTAAATACAAGGGGCCAGTCACAATCACAAAGATACTCACCCCAAATACAGTTGAAGTGGAAGTTACAAATGCTAGGGGACAAAAATGTACAGACGTCATAGCAGTTCAGCGATTGAAACTCTATTATCCGCCCTTGAAAGAACCCAAAATCTTGCCCGATCAGGAGGAAACTGACATCAAACAAAAGGAAAACACATTCAAGAGAAGCGTAAATGTTGCTGTTAAAATAAGCAAACAAGAAAGGGAACCACAATCAACAGAAGGCAACACTTTCACAACAAGTCATCATTCCCCTCAAAACCCAAAAACAGAGCAAAGAGTACATCATAATACATGTAATCTAGAAAACATGGCCGTAGATGCGATCATAGTTCCAAAAGATGAACAACTATCCAATCTAGGCACACTCGCAAAATCTATTGCAGAAACAGCAGGCCTTGGTTACAGCCAAACCTGCCAAATAGTAGCGCCACTGCCGCATGGAGAAGCCATTCACCTCTCTTCATCCGATCTACCATTCAAGGGCATCATACATCTGTCAATACCAGAAGAACAAGAAGGATAACCTACAGGAAGGATATAACAATGCATGACAATTGGCTTCCGAACTCAAAATAAACTCTATAGCGCTACCAGCATTAGACACAAGTTTTTCACTATGCGAGTGTCTATGCTGCAAATGTTCAAATTAAATCTGTTAGAAACTATCTACAACAAAATCCTAACCCCGACATAACAATCCATTTTGTTACAAACAATAAAAGTGACACCGAACTTTATAATCACCTTCTAACAGCCTATTTTCCAGAACAGTTTAAAAACTAGTGAACTAACATTAAAAATAGGAAGGAAAAGAAACATTTTACTTTAGCGAATTCTCCTTTGAAATATTTGGAAACAAATCTCAAAATAAAATTAAACGCAATCCCACACTTCAAATTATCTTCACTCATTCAAAAGAAAATCAAAAGTCACTTCGTTAGAACTGCAGCTGCGAACTTTCAGAGAAAAATAAAACCTGTTGACTCTAATATTACGTCACCATTCATGTCATATTACAGAAACACACTATCAGGGGAAAATAAAAATCACTTGCAAAGCACAATTCATCGCTCGCTCAGCCGTTATCAGTAAGTCAAGGTTTTTCTAACTGAACAAAAAACGCCCAACCGAACATTCCTACAATGGGAATACAAAGCAATCCCCTGGCCAGCTGATGGGGCTGAAGTTTGACAGATACCCTCTAAAACAACAAACGCCTTGTTATTCTCCAGTGGAAGACATGTTCGGAGGCGCATTCAAAAAATTAATAGTGACAACAAATAATAATATACGATATTAATATTACCAATGCTACACGTAAATTCAGGCATCCCTGATGGCGCATTGGTAGTGTCGTCGCCTTGTATTCAAGGGATACCGGGTTCGATACCCGGTGGAGGCGCATAGTGGTTCGGATCCCACTTTAAACTGTAGGTCCAGTCCCGATTAGCCTTACTGTGCATAAAGTGGACTTAAAACACCAACTCAAACCAAAAACCAAATGCTACACGTAAATTATTTTAATATACAAAAAACACTCCACTCTTCCTGCTCGTAAATCATATACAGCACCTTAAGACAGGCAGGTACAAAAAACATCATACAGGGTGTCCACCAATTCTCTCAACTTCTCATTCCAAGATTGCAGAACCAAGGCAGACCACATCTCCACGATCAATCACACCATAGACTCTAGGACTATACACCAGGATCTCTGGCGGAATTGTAGAAAATTTTTCCCGGTGGGGTGGAACCTATCCTAAGCATTTCCCAACTCCCGAGAGCACTATAAATGGGGTTAACAACCTGCCTCAGGAGGAGAAGCCAACGAGGATGCCAAGGATCAAGATCGGGTCGCGAAGAGTGGGACAGTGCCAGATGGGAGAATCATCTACAGGGCCGCCCAGAAGCCGTGGGCCCAAGAGGTGAGACGGCTCAGGCCAGCCAGCGGAACCAGCATACAGGCAATCCGGAGATAAATATCTGCCCCTTTATGGTGCTAATCCTTCTCCCTCTTAATAATATATTGGTACACAGGGTGAAATCTGGTACGACTAAGGTTTTAACACCCTCAATTGTGTCTCCAGGGACCAGCCCTGGGACAGAACCTTAGCTCGTAACGATATGCAGAAAGCAGACTAACAATTTTGCAGTCTAAGTATCCTGGAAATGATGCAAAATGCACAATTGTCATTCTCTGTCTGAAGTGAAGTTCATGATTAAGCTACCATTGTTTATATGTAATATTTTATGGGGATAATTGAGCTGATGAATTTTTTTCCAAAGTTGATAATTTACTAATGCTGATATTATATCAGTGCGGTATGTAACTGCAGATGCTATATGAAGAACCTGAATGTTTAATTCACATCATCACTTAATGTATGCAATGTAATGTAGGTATGTAATCAAGTGATTACAATGGGTTTTACTTGAGGAAAGGAAACATACTTATTAGAGTTGAGCCAATACTAATTTGAACCGATGCCAATGCCGATACTCTCATCGCTGCTTGAAAAAAATTGTAATAATTAGAGTTCAAAATATAGATTAATGTAGAAAGTATTCCACTCTTAATTATATGCCACATAGTGGTTGTATCCCACTTTGAACTGTAGGTCCAGTCTGGATTAGCCTTTCTGCCCGTCAAGTGGACATAAAACAAGAACACTAATTATATGCTTCAATGTACTAGGATTTTTGCTTTAAATATTTGAGAATTATATCAGAATATTAAATTACATGTTACATTAGCACAAAATTAAGTTTTTCACGCAAAACTAGTTCAAAATAAAAAGAAACTTCATATTTTGAATAATTTGAATAACATCCAAAAGCTGTTACGTCTCTGTGATCTGAGAGTTTCAAAATCTTACGTGCTGCCATTCTTGTTTACATATGCACGGTGGTACACGAAGTTCATTTGTTCAGAAAAGAAGCAAGATTTGTCCTTGAAAACTAATTGAAACGAAAGCTGCTAGATGGCAGCATCATCCAGTAATGCTTTCCTCTCACTCGACACCAGCAGCGACAAGAATATTTCAAATCGACTGCAGTCGCTTTCCGTGAGTTACGCATATTGAACCAAAGCGACTCAAGTTGCTTCCCGCAGCGAAAGAGTTAAGCACCGATTTTCTTTCTTTCCTTTGACATCTAAAATTAAGCAGTCACTCCTGGATACATATGTTAAACGGAAAGAAAGTCCCCAACCTTCCCCCACACGAGCTCATTAATCCGCAACTGGTGTGCACGGCGATGCAATAATTGAATGATTCAGCCTGTTTCTTTTTTTTTATACCTTCATCTGCATTGGAAATATTGCTCATATGTCCGTAGCATTGGCAACATGGGAAAGCGCAAAGCAATGATCCCTTTTTTTGTTCTTTTCTTTCTTTCTTTCTGCAACTTAGACCCGGAATGTGATAAGACTTTTGTTCAACTGCATTGGCACTGGGGACCTTACCCACCTGTTCTTCAAACTTCTCTTCCCCCTGTTCCTGTAGGTCTGAGTGCCAGTGTTTTGTATCATAGGTCGTGGCTCCAAGTCAATGACTCATCCATCATATAGGAGAAAAACTGCAATTTTTAAAATCTGCATTCTCTCACAGTTGTTTTGCTTTGTCGATTATGAAATATGAGGTCCAGACACTAAGCGAGTAGTAAAAAGAAAAGCTATACCTTCTGTCAAAACCGGGAATTTGTAATTTAAAAGGCCCGCGCTCATGATTTTTAAAAAAAAATTTTTTTTACTTTAGTTGGTAGTACTGTACTTAATTACTATTACAAACATGAGCACAATCTGTCATTCAGTTTGTTTACAGCAACTGGTTGAACCAGTCCACTTCAGTAGTGCATCACAATTTTTACAATGAACGAAATTATTGAACAAAGAGTTTGCCTTGAATTTTGTGTTGTGAATGGAATTTTGTGTGCTGACTCGCTAAAAATGTTAGAAAGAACTTATGGTGAATCAGTTTTATCAAAAACACGGGCTTACGAGTGGTACAAAGCATTAAGCAGGGCCGAGAGATTGTCAAAGACTTGCCTCGTTCTGGATGACCTTCGACCTCTTCAACCAATGAAAACATCGAAAAAGTGAAGGAAATTGTGCTCGATAATTGCCATTTCAGCTTTAGATTGATAGCTAGTGACATTAACATCTCTCACGAGTCTGTTTGTTCAATTTTGGTGGATATTTTGGGCATGAGACGCGTCGCCGCACAGCTTGTTTCAAAAGAGCTGAATTTTCTTCAAAAACAGTACCGTGAACAGGTCTCTTTAGGCATGCTGGATCGTGCCAATTCTGATCCCACATTCATGGAACGCATCATAACTGGTGACGAGACATGGGTCTACGAGTTTCACATGCAAACAAGTCAACAGTCATCAGGATGCAGGACAAAAGACGAGCCGAAACCGAAAAAACCATGTCAAAGTTGCTCGAAAGTCAAGGTAATGCTCATTGTTTTCTTCGATATTCGTGGTTTGGTGCATCATGAAATTCGTTCCAGAGGGACAGACGGTCAACAAGGAATACTATTTGGCTGTATTGAAGCGTTTGCGTGAGAAAATCCATCAGAAACGGCCAGATTTGTGAAAGAACAATTCATGGATTTTACACTACGATAATGCACCATCGCATAGAGCGACAGTTGTGACCGAATTTAAGGCCAAAAACACAATAAATACCATCGATCAACCACCGTATTCACCAGACCTGGCCCCTCAAAACTAAAATTGCCTCTCCGGGGTACCCATTTTGACTCAATTGAAGCCATGAAGCAAAATTCGTGGAAGAAGCTGAAGGCCATACCGGAAAACGCCTATAAAAAGTGTTTCGAATACTGGAAAGAATGCTGGCATATGTGTGTTGCATCAAATGGGCCTACTTTGAAGGCGACAAAATAAATATTGATGAATAAATGAAAATTGCACATTTTATTTAACAATTCCCGGTACTTTTTTGACAGAATATATATTTTTCCTTGTTCTGCCTTCTGATAAACAAACTCTTATTTCTATCTTGCAACTAATATAAGAATAAACATCTTGAATACACAGAGCAGTGCAGGAAGGAAATGCACACAACAATAAGTGAAATATAATTGCTGCATTCCTTCAGAACCATGCAATGTTCAGCATAGGAATGGGCACCAAGACCAATGAGAAAACACATTATTTACGGGTAAACTATTGGTGGAAGTCTTTGCGCTCTGCAAGACTGCTAAATCCAACAATAAATTGTTGATTAATAACAATCCCCTTATTGTGACATTAAAAATGTGTAAGTTTTACAAAGCTTTTTTCAGTCAACTTTATGCTGTTGGGCTAACATATGCAGTTTAAAGTGTAATCCGAACCATTCTATGTTTTTCCACTGTGAACAGAATCCAGGATTCTTTTATTATTGTACAAAAAGTCGATCATCGCTTGACGTCCAACTATAAATGATAACCCCCCATTACCTGAGACTTCTAAAACTAGCAAGTAATTACCAGATAAACAGAGGTCCCGCACAATCAGATGCATAAATTGAACGTAATAGGCAGAAGTTAGAAGCTCATACTACAGCACCTTGAATAACGTAATGTGGAAAACGACCCAAGAAACTGGTTCCCCGAGATGATGACAAGTAGATGGCAGTGCGATCGACCCAGGTGCTAATTTTGTTATGAAAGTAATGCGGCTTAGTTAGTTTTTGGAATATATTGTGTAGATTTGTTTCTCTAGAAAGGCGGTAAGTGACTTGATGGAAACAGTTATATTTGTGGAGTGATTTGCAGTCACAAAATGGCATTAATTTGGAAAGAAAAGTAAAAAAAAATTAATAAATATAAAGCATGCGTAACACAAGAAGAAACATCGCAATGTGATTCCGGACGTCAGGTCTTGGACTGTGTATTAGAGTTTATTTTTCTATGTTATTAGAATATAAATAGTATCCTGAGAGATATTTCATACCGAGGTGGCAAACCACAAATGTCGCTTGAAAGCAAGCAGTCGGAAATCAATGCAGCCTTTCGAACCGTAGGGACAAAAGCTCTGACTGCACCGTTTCCTGGAGGAGATTTTACACCAAAGCGACACGGGTCATTCGGTCCAAGGCAACTTTCATACCGAAGTGACACATGTTGCTTGGAAAGGAGCCAATCAAGAGCAACATTTCACATCATAGCGGCATAACGGGAAGCACAGGCCAGCGTTCGGTTGGTGAAATCCTCAAGCGATAAGTGTCGCGTGCCGCTTGTCGCTTTGGTGCGCAATCTCACTAAAGCAAGACACTTATTGCATCGCGTATGTGCGAACAACAAACCACGGCAACATGTTGCAAGCTATTGTTGCACCTATGGCACAGGACATGAACACATTAAAAGTGTTCTTCTTGAATGTTCAATAAAAATAACTGTGCTAGATTATTTTGCATGTACAAAATGTGGTTATGCGAACCTTCAAGAAGAACACTTTTAATGTGTTCATGTCCTGTGCCGTGCCCTTTGCAAGCTTCACATTTTACTTTCATCAAAGGACTTTTTTTACACCCCCTTTTTAACTCTCAGGTAAGGATTATAGATAAGGGGATATTTCCCCATGTATATTGAAGGCTGCAAATACCCATATGTGCTGATGCACACACAAAATAGTAATTCAATTAAGGAGTTTATGTATTATTTCAAGTTATGCTAATTATTTGTTTGATTAGAGTGTTTTCATTAATGTCAACATAATGGACTAATGAGAAAAATAAATTTCTCATAGGTGTGGTACGAGTTTAGTATAACTTCAAAAAGTTGCACTGTTCAGTTTCATAACAGACACAAACCAGAAATTTTGAGAAAACTTGCCTCCTCCGAGAAGTATGGCTTAAAATATGTATATTAAGAATTGTATTAATGATTTTGCGTCATTGAAAGCAAGAAAGGTTAAATTGTAATTATTCTCATTCTGAGATATCAGTTGAGTTTTATAAATATATTGTAGATTTTACTTAAAATAGTGTAATAGATACTGGTAACACGTGTGACTACCATGCTAAAGGTCCCGGGTTTGATCCCTGCCCGGTTCAAATCCGGGAACTTTTCTAACGTTATAAGCAGCCCCGGCACCTACCCAGCGTCGAATAACATGGAAACCTGGGGGGTAAAGGCGGTCAGGGGCATGATGCTGATCACATCACTCCCACTCACGACCGGATCAAGAAAGTGTGGGGCATTATCCCCACATCCCCTATATGCCTTCATGGTGTGGTGCTAAGCACTGGGGAGCACTTCTTTTAATAGATACTTTACAATGGCATCATTTTTTCAACCTGAGTTGAATATTTTTAAATTACAAAATTTTCTACTGAGAAATTATTATTCTTCATTAACAGGGAAGTGTTCTTCCCCTACTGCTCTTCATAAGTACAATGGATGCAATTAACGAAGAGGTGAGGAAGCAGATAGGAGAGGAAGAGACGAAGGCCCTGTTGTTCGCTGATGACTTAGTAATATGGAGAAACAGGGAAGAAGTAGTACAGAGACAGCTTGATAGTTGGAATGAGGAAATCAGCGCAGAAAAGAGTGAGGTGCTAATAACAAAAAGAAACAGAGTCAGAAATGAACCAACAATAAAGATGGATACGGAAGAGTTGGGGGTAGTGGAGAACTTCAAATATCTAGGAAGAATAATTGAGAGAAGTGGAAGAATAGATGAGGAGGTAAACAGAAGAGGACAAATGTGTGGTGGACTATATCAAAGCATTCGAAGATTAATATGGAACAGGGATGTACAAAATGCCCTTTTACCCCATATATTGGTATTTGGATTGATTGATTGATTTTTATTTAGCGTCACTTCTCTGCCACTTTTAGCTAATCGTGATGATGAGGATGAGTGATGATATGATGAAATTGATGAAGGGACACTAAGAAAGAACACCCATGTCCAGGCCGGGATTCAAACCCTGGACCCCTTGTCTTGCTGTACACCTGCCAAGGAGGTCGGATATTGGTATTTAGAGGTATATTATGTAAATACTACTGTCTTCCCCAGAAAATAGGCCGACACACCCTCACTACTTTTGGCGGATGGCTTTAGTGTTACAGGCTATAGTACAGGAACCTTACTAATGAATAGTCCTCGGATTTTAGGTTTTTAACCTATTTTTTCCTTTGTAGGTAAATAAGAAATAACAAGTTATGCCAGAGTTTCATTTAAAAAGGCAACAACTGACTAAGTTTTATAGTGCATAAAATAACCTATTTTGCTTGTTAGAACCTATTTTCGGTTCATGTGCCTAAATTAAACCTTCTTTTAGGTTTTACAGGATTGTTATATTTCACAGAGATATTTACTCGGTTTGGTGACAAAAATATCAATGACTGGCATGTTTGAAACATGTTTTCTGTAGATTTCTCTCCCTCCAAATTGGTGATGTTTTTCGAAGCTCTAAACAAAACTTCTGATCCATGTGGTCTTTCTCACTTTCGCGTCAGTTCGATGTTTTGTAGCATTCACGCCTTCCGAAGTAATGTTTCAGCATTAAAATTTGTCCCCCTGGGTATGTTTCTGTTGAAAGATAATTTTCAGCATATAAAATGATCCTCACAGACAAAAAACAAGGTACAAGCAAAGTGTATTCCAACATTATGTATTATCGACTCTCACCACACACACATACAAATATACGATTATTAACAATACAAAGGATCTGTGTGATTCCAATGTACCCAAAAATTTACCTCTTGCAATAATCTTCAGTCTTGTTAGATGTTCTGCAAAATACACTATAGCAAAGTAAGCGGATTGAGAAAATTGTGTTTCATTTTTGGTTGTTACATATACTTTATAAAATATCTTACGATTCTTGTGAAATTTTGATTTCAACGATTGTAATAATCAGTATTTTTCAGGAATTTTGTACTATTTGAATTTTTTTCGTGCCTAATTTAAGATTTTTTGACCTAATTTAAGATTTTTAGAACCTATTTTATGATTTTTAGAACCTAATTAAGGGTTTTTAGAGCCTATTTTAGGAACCTAAAAAGATATTTTTAGAACCTAAAAATCCGAGGTCTACTAACGGAATAGAGAAGACTTAAAGGAAGCTGGAAAGTCATTTCACACCCAAGGAAGCTATTTGAAAAGAGTGTGACATAATTAGGATATTTCACGGCCTCGTGTGAAAAATTAGTACAGGGCATGTATAGCTTGCTATATGAGGAGCACGTTATACAGTATTTATTGCATCGTCATTTCCTTCTCAATAAAACCATACGAACAATACAGAGTTTACGATATATTCATTGCTTTGTATTTACACTTAACACATCCATGTGTTAAGAACATACGGGCAGTGCAGAGACGAAACAAAATTGGCCACGACTGGTTGTGCGATTACTGAGAATCAAAAGTGAAAAAGTCGCAATGCCATTGGCTAATGGTACAGTAGCCTCTCTTGCTAGATAACATTTCACTTGTATGTAACTCGAGACCCTGAATCCGCTAGGTGCTCAACTCTTTTAGTTTCAATAATTCGCTTTTTGGCTGGTAACCAAGTTGGCTACCGAATGAGAAGACTCACTCGTGAGCTAGGTGTTGACTTTCAGTAATAAGCTCCCAGAACTGGAACCTTTTTTCTTGCACAATTTTTGGTAGAATATAGGTTTTAGATAGGGGGTGCAAAAGAAAATTAAGGGGTGTCCATTTTCTTCACAAAAATGAAAACTAAACAAACTCTAAGGTGCATCTCCACCATATTTCTAGCCCCAGGATTACACACTGCTTCAAGCAAAAGCTCATTGTTTTCAGTCTGTATTTGAGGGCTGTGATTTCTGCCATTAGCCCTATTTTGACACTGAACAAGTCCAGTTGGCGCATGCGCACTTCCGTCCATGGTTTCGGCTTAGGCAGCCGGACTGTACATAATACATTGATTGAATGATTGAGTTGGTGTTTTAGGTCCACTTTATGCATAGTAAGGCTAATTGGGATTGAACCTACAGTTTAAAGTGGGATCCGAACCACTATGTGCCTCCACCAGGTATCAAACCCGGGACCCCTTGATTACAAGGTGAAGACACTTTGCCATCGAGGAGGCCCTCATACGTAATACATGAATGGAATTAGAACCATGCCTTTTGTTTCACAACAAAGTCTAGTACCTTAGGCCAGTGGTTCCCAAAGTGTGTGCCATGGTACCCTAAGGAGCCGTGGTTGGCTTGCAGGGGCGCTAGAAAGTGTTCCAGTATTTTCACTGAAATGACACTTACTTGTCAGTCTACATATGGATTTAGTACTTTTTACACATACAATGTTTCTGAATTAGAAATATATGTTTACTTTTTAACTTAAGGCAACCACACTAACTGAGTGTTGCAAGTGTTAGGCCTACATTATTATGACTTGGAAAAAATCTTGAAACACTAAGGGTGCAGTGAAAAGAAAGAGTTTAGGAACAACTGCCTTAGGCTAACAGTAGTGCTTTTACGGTTGTTTCATAACCCTGGTTGCATTCATACTTAGAGTTAGTAAAAGTAAATCTTGTGAATGATGAAACAAGTTTGTCAATACTGTTTGAGCTTCGAAGTACAGGTAAATATTATTAAGGTGGTTTCTATGTTGCTTGTTCAAGGATTCAAAATTCTTCTCACCAAAGATGGGGTGGTGAAAGTTTGTGAAAATTCTAAGGGGAAAGCCTATGCAATATGTTCCAAGAAGGAAATTAAGTCGATATATTGATATCTTCTTATATAAGTTCTCTAGAAATATATTGCATTGATGAGTAATGTATTGGATATTAATAAGACTCTAGAATCCTGATTTCAACAGGAGATTGGCTATCAATTTCCACATACTTGCTCATGGAGATGTACAGAGTGTCCCACAAAGAGGTTTACACTGTTTGAATGTTAATAACAGAGAAAGTATTACAGATAACCTGATGAAACTTTTTGTATCTGGATCTGTCATGATTAGTGCTTGTTGCCATTCATTTGTTTTTTCTTTAATTTCAGTTCAGTTGCCAGCAGTGATAAGTAATTGACAAGATGACTGGCAACCTTTCCGTTGAGCAACGGAAGTGGATTTTAAAGTGTTTTTGGAAATGTGAGAACATGAAACAAGTGCAGAGACGATGGTGGGCAGAATTTGATACTGTGCCACCATCACGTTTAACAATTACGAAGTTTGAGAGGGAAGGATCTAGGATGGTGTGGCAAGAAGAAATCAGTATCGGACGAAAGAGGGATGGAAGCAGTGGTACAAACTTTCACAAGATCCGCCAAGAAGTCCATACATCAATTTCTGCCCACCATCGTCTCTGCACTTGTTTCATGTTGTCACATTTCCAAAACCACTTTAAAATCCACTTCCGTTGCTCAACGGAAAGGTTCCCAGCCATCTTGTCAATTACTTGACACTACTGCCAACTGAACTGAAATTAAAGAAAAACAAATGAATGGCAACAAGCACTAATCATGACAGATCCAGATACAAAAAGTTCCATCAGGTTATCTGTAACATTTTCTCTGTTATTAACATTCAAATAGTGTAAACCCCTTTGTGGGACACAGTATTTTCAGTTGCTACGCACAACCATCTTAATTTGCTTCATATCATGACCAAGCACTTTCACGTCTTGTAACCTTAAAGCCACTTCATGAAGACAGGCATGAAATTTGCATATTGCAGTTATGTAGAGTGAACCGAACCAACAACATGATATTCCCAGAGCATGTACTACATACCTCATATTGTTTCTTAAATGAAGAATACACCTGCATTAGATGCATTGTCTCCTAAAATCTTGCAACTTCTATTACATGCTAATAACACTGGGGAACAAAATTGAACTTTTTCTTTGGCACACACGGGAAAATAGCTGATCCTAATAGAACCTTTTGTGCTGAATTCAAATCTGTAAGTAGTTTTTCTCCATCACCCACACTTGTGACACCCAGTTATGTGGCAAATTTGGTTACTTTATTACACACTATTTATTTTATCGTGTATCTTTACATACATGATACTATTCAACTTAACTAAAGTGTGAGAGTTGTTGATTTCCTTCTGCATTTTGCACCTGGAATATCCCTTTTCAGCATCCAACAGTAATCAGTAAGCATACTTTCCCTTGATTGTCCCTGGTACCTCTTTTCTATGACACGTTATGTCTTGGTGGAAACGCTCCCCATGTTCGTCACTTGATGGCACCGAGATTGTCAGGGAAGAAACCCAGGTGAGAGTCCAAGAAATGAATTTTGAGAAACATATTACACCCCATATCTTTGTATGATTGGAACAGTTCACCCACAATCTAACAGTAGTTCGGAACTTTACGATTTCCAAAAACATTTAACCTTTTGAGTCCCAAGGCCATTTTCACATGTAACCCCCTTGATGCCCAAGCCGATTTTGAGCAAAATGCAGAGTTTCAATTAAATGAGTGTAGATAGGAGACTAATTGCCCTAGAGAGATGAGTGATATACCGTTGTACGCAGAATGAACCAGAGATTCAGACTATATGAAATTTTTGCAAATTCGGCGTATATGTGGCGGGGAGGAGAAGGCTAACTCTCAAAATTCCAAAATTTCGGAAAATAAAATTAGGTTCCCCCACCCTCCCCTCAAGAAAAAAGTACATGACAGTGTCGACATGCACATGGAAATGATCGCTGACATGTAAGGAACACAAAAATATTTGCATTATTATCATATGACCAATGTAACTTCAGTTGTACCCCCAAAAGGAATGGTCGGAACACCACTGATTCAAGCTTCAAAATGCAGCGGTACCTTGAAATGACTTTAGCTCCGAGACTATTTGCCCTGGAGATATGAACGATATACCGTTGTACGCAGAATGAATCACAGATTCAGACGATATATAATTTATGCACATTCGGCGTATATATGGAGGGGGAAGGGGAAATCCCCTGAAAATACTTTTTTTTTTTAAAAATGGGGTTTCTCCCCCCGCCCCCCCCCCTCGAAAAAAAGGATATGAAAGGTTCAAAATGCACATAGAAATTATCGTTGGCATGTAAGAAACAGAAAAATATTTGCATTTTTGTCATATGACCAATATTACGCGAGTTGTACCCCTGAAATGAAAGGCTTGTACGCCACTGTCTCAAGCTTCGGAGTTGAGTGAACTGCAGAGTTACATTGAAATGACTATAGCTCAGAACAAGGGCGCCGACTTTCCAAAATTTCTGTGGGTGCATATCAATGGCGATTAGATCTGTAATTATCAAGTATTGTATACTTTAAACAACTTACATGCACAATGATTGCAAGAGGCAATGATATTATCAACACGTTACTAAAAGAAAATACCACAGTCATACAAATTAAAATGGAAAAATCTTCATAAATGCAAATAATTTTAATTGTATTGCAGAAAGAACTATGCAAGGATTTTGTAGTGAACAGAAACTACAAAATGACTAACTTTATGTACCAAATAATAATAATAATAATCATGACATGTTAACTTTCAATATAAAACACATTCCTTTTTACGTCATTTGCACTTATGAATTTGTTTGCAATTTTGGTAATGTCAATATTTTTAGTCATTTCTTTATGAACATGCAAAATTGCCAAATCATTCAATGTTTTTTGGGTCATTGTTGACCGCAAAATCGTTTTCAATCGTCTAAGTGCTGAAAATGACTGCTCAGAGGTACAAGATGTAACAGGTATAGTTAAAATCACCCGTACAAACTTCACAAATTCTGTGAGCATTTCACGCATGGGACCACTGTTTTCTCTACTTAAAATATTTGTAATGTCTGACAAGTTGGCCACTTTTTCTTTGTTCGTTCTGCACACATCTAGAAACATGTTCCTGTGCAATGTTAGCTTGTCTTTATCAAAGTCTGTCCCATCTCAATGTTTTAATTGCTTATTATTTTTTGATAATGGCAAGAGAGAAATATTTATTTTATTTTGTTTTTATCAAACTAAAAATCTTGTGGGTGCAGCGCACCCACAAGATTATTTATGTGGGTGCTCGAGCCCCGGAGCACCCACGTAGTCGGCGCGCATGGCTCAGAAACTAAATGCCCTAGAGATATGAAAGATATACCGTTGTACGCAGAATGAATCACAGATTCAGACGATATATAATTTATGCACATTCGGCGTACATATGGAGGGGAAAAGGGGGAAATCCCCTCAAAAATACTTTTCTTAAAAAAATGGTGTTTCCCCCCGCCCCCGAAAAAAAATGTCAAAATGCAAAATTTATGCAAATTTGGCGTATATATGGAGGTGAAGGGACAAAACCCCCAAAAATGATTTTAAAAAATTGTCACTTCACCCAAAAAATGTCCTCGCACTTGGGCACAAAACGACATTTACGCACAACATTCACGGACGAAAAGCTAGAACGCAGTGAAAAATGAGCGCCGATTCTTGCAGCTGCTTGAAATTCTATTTTTAGACAATGCAGGGTAACCCCTGTTGCAACTTGTGGACACTTGTGCTAAAAAAACAAAGGGTTCCTTCAGCGTGCTTCGAAATTCCATTCTCACAACGCAGATTCAACAACCAGTCTTCCCCCTCCCTCCTGCTTGCGCCTTCACAGAAAACTTTCATTTTGACATCGGATACTGATAAACAAGTTTCCTTCGAATGCAGTTAACAGGCAGGAGTGAAAAGCATTGCTTTAGAACAACAACAAAGTCCGTCTTCGTTTGTCTGCAAAAATTTGACCTTGAAAAGAGATGCAAAAAAGAAGTCCCTTTACCGCTTTTTCACCTCCATTTTCATGAAAAAAAAAATGTGCAAGAAACATTTCTGTTAAATACATGTGTTAGGAACAATATAAAAAGAAATCGAAATTCTAGCCAAAAATAGAAAAGTTATAACGTAAAAACTACGACGTTGACACAGCGTCTCGATCGAGATGCTTGGGACCATGAGGGTTACATTTGGGTATCTCGATCGAGATGCTTACCCCCCACTCCCTGCTTGAGCCCTCACGGAAAACTTTCATTTTGACATGGGATACTGATAAATAAGTTTCCTTCGAATGCAGTTAACAGGCGGGAGTGAAAAAGCATTGCTTTAGAACAACAAAGCCCGTCTTCCTTTGTTGGCAAAAATTTGACCTTGAAAAGAGACGCAAAAGAGAAGTCCTTTTTCCCGCCTTTTCACCTCCATTTTCATGAAGAAAAGAAAAGTTGCAAGAAACATTTGTGTTAGGAACAATATTAAAAAAAATCGAAATTCTAGCCAAAAATAGAAAAGTTATAACGTAAAAACTACGACCTTGACACAGCATCTCGATCGAGACGCTTGGAACCGTGAGGCTAACATTTGGGTATCTCGATCGAGACACTTGGGAAACTAAAGGTTAAACACAACGCTATTAAATTAATTCCACGCTGATCTTTCAATTTAGCTAAACAGGCCTTCAAATTGTTTTATTTGTTATCAAAGCTCTAATTTGGGAACACACAAAAATTCCTTCCTTGATTTTAGCATCCTAACATGAAGGAATGTTTCCTTCAAATAATGAAACCCAGCACCATTTTTGTCCATCGCCTTAACGAAGTCTTTGAAAAGACCTCCCTAACTTGATATGAAGTGGCGGAAGAAGAATCATATCAAAGTTGACTAGTGAGGAATGTAGAACATTTTGACTGTCCAGGTGTATGTGATTCACGATTTGGCCATTCTTTCTTGTTATAATGATTTATTCTTGTCCCTGCTGTCCCATTTCGCACAAGAAGCAGCAAAATTTAGTATAGCTGAGGCTATAAACCCTTTAACAACACAATTACGTATAAATAGAAGCATATGATCCAACAATACTTGCCATACTGAATTTTTTCTAACCTCATTTTCATATTTTTCCTTCATGTTAGTTGTAGAAACTAACGGCACAGAAGGAAATTTGTTCCCATTGTGCAAAAGATCAGCCTTTATACTAGTTTTCGAAGAATCAGTGAACAGTCTCCGCTGAATTGTTTCATATTCATAATCAAATAGATCCATCACCGCAAATATTATTACAATACACTATTGTTTTCTCTGGAATTAAAACTCCCTCCCTGTCGGTTACGAAAGAAACACAGTCCTTCTAAAGAAGATTCCAGCCTTTCAGCCTATATCCCAAAAGTTCGGCCTGTTACTTTCCCAATTTCAAATCTCAAACAGGATTGTTTAATTCACCTTGTGTTAACAGATGAGGTTCACAGGAAGAGGCTTCGAAAGTAGAATGATCTTGCTTCTCATTTTGAACTTTGGTAGCTGGCTCATGTTCCCTTCCATCTTCTATAGTTAGATTTGGTACAGGTACTGGCCTCGCAGCAGATGGCAAATTTGGTTACTTTATTACACACTGTTTATTTGCATTTACTACTTATTCCTTTTTTCATTTGTAAAACAGAAATAACAGTCTGATGAATAATCTCGTAGTTCAAGCTACAACATTCAATTTCCATTCAAGTTGCATCATATACAAGGTCCCCCCCCCCCCCCGTTCAACATCATTCAGTCCTCCTCCGAAATAAATGTGTGCGTCATTTTGCGTACATAAAGGTTAAATTGTTTGTTTGAGTTGGTGTTTTAAGTCCACTTTATGCACAGTAAGGCTAATCGGGACTGGACCTACAGTTTAAAGTGGGATCCGAACCACTTGTGCCTCCACCGGGTATCAAACCCGGGACCCCTTGATTACAAGGCAATGACGCTACCACTGCGCCATGGGGGAGGCCCGTTAAATTGTTTGTGCCCACCTTCTGTTTTGAAATAATTTAAAATATTGTTTTACATATATTACTTATCACAGAAAAAAAAATCAAATTTCCAAACTGCAATACTTAAAATACAAAAACTGTGGGTGATAGAAAAATTCTGAGTACATATTTGAATTCAGCGTAAAATATTAAATTAGAAACACAATATATACGTTTCATGTGACAAAACCTGTGTTCCCCAGTGTAAGCTAAATTTTGATGTAACTCATTTTTATGTAGGTCTACTGCTTAATTTTTGAATGGAGTGCAAACTCAACTATCCATAATTTTTAATCCGAGAGTAGTGTTTAACAGTGGCAAAACAACTTACAAACAGAACAAATATGTCAATCAAAATTTAATCGAATGTATGAATGCAGTTGGCAAGTACAGGCACCATGCCTCACCATTCTGCAGCCACACCCTATCTCGGTCCTGAGCCAAACTGAATGCACTGTACCTCTCTTTTTGTTCTTTTGAGAAACCCTTTTTTTTATTTATTTATTTATTTGCTAAGCACATACCTTCTGAAGTTCGTATCATAGTAAAAGGTTAAAGAGCCATAAAACATTTACTTTTTTTAACCATACTACATGTGTGTTAGTATATTATGTTATTGGTTCAATTGGTTTCTAAAAAATAAAAATACTGGCATACATGTAGCTTTTCAATTTAATTACATTTTAATCACCCAAACATCACACATGCCATTCTCAAACACATACATACTCATAAGAACATATAAATATTCATATCTGGCATTTTCTATGTTACTTCCAGATTTGTAAATCATTTTCAATATTAAATTTGGCATACAGGTACTTCAGAAAGATTTGGAACTTTTTCAATCATAACGAACAGTGTAGAGCTTCTTAATGTTCTCGATTGCTAGATTCCATCGTTTGTGCCACTGTTTCTCCTCCTCTTTGATGGTTTCCTGGAGATGCTGCACTTTGCGAGACATTTCTTTGGTTAGTGTTTCCAAACTCTGAAAATATTTACTAAATCACTATTTATGGTGAACAAGAGATCAAGATTTCAGTACAAAAACTGGGCATATTTTGGGATCAAAAGCAGTATATAAAATGACATTTCAGTGTTAAAATGTTGAATAAAGAAGTATGATTTAAAAATTATACAACAAATTAACATTTCATTTCAAATAGCACATTTTTATATAGTTATTGTAGGATTAAGTTTATTCCTGTGTAAAGGAATCCACTTTTTGATTCTCAAATGTTTACAGCATAATTAATCAATTTTCTGTGATTTGCATAACTCACAAGATAATTCAGACCTCGGAAGGTGTCGTGTTGGTAAATAAACCATAAATTTCATATTTAAGAGTTTATTTCACATTTTGCAGTTCATTTCACGACAAAACATGGTAACAAAATGCAGCTCACACCTTTCAAAAACATGAAAAGTTAACGTTACAATGTGTTATTTTGCATTTCGTGTTTTCGTCAAAAACAAAATATGCATAAAATCACCATGAAGTCTCAAATCATTTAGTAAGCCCTGTCTTTATATAAACACTTATCTGAGAAAAAAATGTCAACAGCGTATGTACAGAGTGGTCTGCTGCAAAGTCAGAGGTCTAACGTTCCAACCTTGATTAAGGCATGAATGTATCATTGTCTTCATCCCATCATCCATTTCATGAATTCATCATTCATCCACATCGTTGAGATTGTACCCAAGAGGTACAATGTAAAATAACTGAAACAGACAAAAAGGAAGATATGTAAAACTTGTAAGTACAAAGGTATCCTCTGTCATAAGATACTGTCTGATGCCTTTTAGTGGAAAAAATATTGTATTCAGTTTTTAGCAGTCTCGAACATCCTTGGTCCTTGCGTAGCCTTCATTTTTGGTGGTTGGCCTTCCTCCGCATAGAGGGCATGACAAGACGACAATTTATGGACCCTCCTTAGACAACCTTACTGTTTATGGGCACAAACAACATTTCAAACTGGAAGAAACCCCAAAAACGTGCACGGCCTATGAGCCCGATAAGTATGGAACAGACAAGTAACGTCACAACTGTGCCTCGTTACCTTGTTATTAGTAAAGTCGAGCAAACAGGAAGTCCGAACATCTCAGATAACACCAAGAAAAATAGAGTTGCTAACCTGAAGGACCCGTTCCTCATTAAAAAACAAAAACAAAAAAAAAAAAACAACTAGACCATGTCGCGGGTAGTGGTCCCTGAGATTAAAAAACTACATAATGGGGAGTCTCCTCATCAGGACGAACACAGGTTGTCAGACAAATAATCTTTTGAAATTAAGAACTTTGGGTGACTTCGCTGTTCACATGGATTCCCACCATCAACTGAACAGCTGTAAAGGAGTCGTACGTCACTGGAATCTGTTGAACGCCTCTAAGGAAAAAAATCTTAGAAGAACTTTCAGACCAGTATGACACTGCAGTGCAGCGAATAAAGACCAGAAAGTATGGTGAATTAGTGCCAACCACTTCTCTCATTTTTACTTTCGGTATGATTGACAAAGTACGGGCTGAATATTATAGCCTCAGCTCTATGTCTGTCCGTACATACCGAACCTCGTGCGATGCTTTAAATGCCAACGCTTTGGCCACACACAACCATCTTGCAAGGCCATAACTGCCATCTGTGGCAAATGCAGTCAGCTGGATCATGGCACAGAGTCGTGTCCATCAGGGCCAAAGTGTGTTAATTGTAAAAGATCATCCTGTTTGGCATCGAGACTGTCCCACCTACCAGGAGGAGGAAAAATATGAGTTGGTCGTCACCGACAAGATTTCCGCCGGAGAAGCTAAACGTCGCCTCTGACGAAACAAACAAACAAACAAACAAACAAACAAACAAACAAACACAAACACACACACACACACACACACACACACCACTATCTGTGACTTTCGCTGCCGCTGCTGCTGCTGCCATCACCTGTCGCAGTGTAGGTGTCCAAAACAGAGAAATTTCAACACAGACTAGGCCCATTCCCAAAGTGGCTCGCCCCACTTCGACGAAGCCCGTAACCCCTATTCACTCGACTGCTAAGAATTTCAAACCAGTATATACAAAAGGGTATTTTCTGAAGTCTAACAAATCTCCAATCAGGGTTGCATCCACCACCCTGAACCTTATAGCACAGCAGAAAGTTGCCAAGTTGCCGCCACCACTTCCCCTTCCCCATCTCCTTCACCCTCTGTGTCCCTGCCCGAGGACATATTACAGGAGGATGCTGCGGATGAGGAATTTACAAAGGTGACAGGGATATCAAATGGAGTACACCTTAGAAGGTCACGTTAATCTTTATATCATGGCCTCTTGTCTCCAATGGAACCTTAACGGTTTCTGCACACATCTTGAGGAACTGCAAATGTTAACATCCACATTTGACCCTGCCATCATGAATCTCCAAGAGATGCATTTTCGTCCAAAGGAATCAATGATTGTAAATGGATGCATTCTTTTCCGCACCTACAAACTTACTGGAGGTTGTCGTGCACACAATGGTGTAGCAATCGGTATTCAAGACTCCATCCACTTAATACCACTCTTTCTCACCACCTCCCTCCAAGCTGTCGCCGTGCGGGTTCATCTACCACAGCCAGTATCTGTGTGTTGTGTATATATCAGAAGGGATGAACAATTCTCTTTTGAGGACTTCCTTTCGGTATTCAAACAACTTCCGTCTCCTGTGATTCTTTTGGGCGATTTTAATTCTTACCATCATTTGTGGGACTCCATCCGAACAGAGCCCCAGTGTCTGTTTGTATATCAATTCCGTGAGGCATCAGGTTTAACTTTGTTGAATGATGGAACTCCCACATATTTAAGTTCATCCTCAGGAACGTACTCTGCTTTAGACTTGTCCTTCTGGAATCTCAGCCTTGCTCCTACCATCTCTTGGAGCATTCATACTGATCTCTGTGGGAGTGATCATTCCCCTCTCTTACTCAATCTCAAACATCTTCAGCAGTCACCTGGACAACTCCCTCACTGGCATGTTGGCTGAGCTGATTGGGGTGCATTTGAGCTTGCAGTGGAGCTTGAAATCAGTCTTGTGTCGACTTTGCCACCAATCGACGCCCTAGATATATTTTGTGTCACACGTCCTTGATGCTGCACACGCTTCCATTCCACATCCCAGTGGACCAATGAAGCGACACTCGGTCCCCTGGCAAAGAACGCACCACAGCTTCTAGTTACAGGCTCATCGTCTCAACTAGCTGTGTGTGCAAGCTAATGGAGCACATGGTCAACAAGCATCTCACCCGGTTCTTGTATGAGAACTCCCTTATTAATAGCTTCCAATGTGGTTTTCACCCCAACCGTACTACACTGGACCTTCTGGTTCAACTAGAAACACATATTCAGGATGCTTTCTTGAACAAGGAAAACTTAAATGCAGTTTTCTTTGACCTCTAAAAAGCCTATGACACAACGTGGTACATTGGTATTCTTAAGCAGCTCCACTCATGGGGTATTCATGGCCACATGGTCAGGGCCGGTTTTTTTGGTTTTAATTTTTCAAAAAATTTGTGAAAAATATATAAAATATCATATTTACAGTTAAAAATATGGCAGTAATTTCGTGAAAATTTTTAATGCCATGCACTTATACATAACGTTATTAAATCAATACAAGGCATAATATTTAACTTCTTTAATGACCTTTTAAATGTTCATGTAGGAGATAAATCAGAACTAAATGAAGTACACACAGCAGAACCTTTAGTTCCAGAACCTAACTTGATGCTATTAAAGATGCTATTAAAAGGCTAAAGAATAACAAAGCACCTGGCATTGATTTAATACCAGCCGAGTTAATTAAATATGGTGGAAATTCGTTAATATGTCAAATTCATAAATTAATTTGTTTGATATGGAATAAAGAAGAAATAACTCAACAGTGGAAAGAACCCATAATTGTTCCTGTGTTTAAAAAAGGTGATAAATTGAACTGCAATAATTACCGTGGAATTTCTCTACTTTCAACAACATATAAAATATTATCTAACATTATTTTAACAAGACTAACCCCATATGCTAATGAAATTATAGGTGATTATCAATGTGGATTTAAATGTAACAGATCAACTACAGACCAAATTTTTCACATCAGACAGACACTTGAGAAAAAGTGGGAATATAATCAAAATGTCCATCAGCTATTCATTGATTTCAAAAAAGCATATGATTCGGTGAAAAGAGATAAATTATATAATATATTAGTAGAGTTTGGAATACCTAAGAAGCTTGTTAGTATGATAAAAATATGCACCAGTGAAACAGAAAGTAAAATTCGTGTGGGTATTAATGTGTCTGACAAATTTACAATTCATGATGGCTTAAAACAAGGAGATGCATTATCTCCATTGCTCTTTAATTTTGCCTTAGAATATGCTGTTAGGAAGGTAAAAGAAACTAAAGAAGGACTAAAATTAAATGGTGTGACTCAGTTGTTAGCATATGTAGATGATGTAGACTTATTAGGGGATGATATAAATACAATTAAGAATAATGCTAAAATATTTTTCAAAACTGCTAAAGAGATAGGTTTGGAAGTTAACAAAGAGAAAACTAAATATATGCTTACAGGCCGAAACCAAGTGTTAGGTAATAATCAAAATCTAATTATTGATAACAACTCGTTTGAACCAGTTTCCAAATTTAAATACTTAGGAGTAATATTAACAAATGAAAATTATATTAAAGAGGAAATAAAAAGTAGACTTAATTCAGGAAATGCATGTTACTTCTCTCTTCATAAACTTTTGTCTTCTCGTTTAATATCTAAGAAACTAAAAGTTAAAATATACAAAACAGTAATATTGCCTGTAGTATTATATGGGTGTGAAACTTGGTCCCTTACATTGAAAGAGGAACAGAAATTGAGAATATTTGAAAGTAAGATCCTTAGGAAAATCTTTGGACCTAAAAGGGATGAGGAGACAGGTGAGTGGAGAAGGTTACATAATTTAGAACTACATAATTTGTATTCATGTCCAGATATTATTAGAATAATTAAATCAAGAAGACTTAGGTGGGCAGGTCATGTGGCACGAATGGGAGAGGAAAGAGGAGTTCACAGGATTCTTGTTGGGAAACCTGATGGTAAGAGACCTATAGGAAGGCCAAGACGAAGATGGAGGGACAACGTTGAGATGGACCTAAAGGAAATTGGTAGAGATGGAAAAGAGTATATAGATCTTGCTCAAGATAGGGGAAGATTGAAGGCCTGTGTTGCTGCAGCCATGTACCTTCGGGTTTAAGAAGTTTAGGGAGTTAGTTAGTTAGTTAAGGCATAATATTTGCAACATTTATGGGAAAATAAGTTTAAAAAAAGTAAATAATAAATTTCACCTTCTGAAAATCAGCCTTACTCAGTTATATTTATATTTTAGAAAAAGTGGAATGTAACTTTTGGGTTACTGTGCCTTTCCAAATGATTTCTCATTCCTTTGCAGCCAACATCTTAAAATCGAATATATTTCTTGAAGAGAAATTTGTAAAAAATGCCGTTTTTTCATTTTTGTCGTAAAAATGAAAATGTTTGCTGAGACGGTCAATTTTTGCGACAATATTACAGCCGTAAATCAGTCACATTTGTGATAAATCGTGCATATACTACTTGCTGCATCTCTCGGTCACATTTTGCATTTATCCATAATAACAAAACAACAGGCCCTGCACATGGCGTACTTTATTCAAAACTTCCTGAGTGATCGATGTT
Organism: Lepisma saccharinum; assembly: GCF_977018435.1. Taxonomy (NCBI): domain Eukaryota; kingdom Metazoa; phylum Arthropoda; class Insecta; order Zygentoma; family Lepismatidae; genus Lepisma; species Lepisma saccharinum. The sequence continues at coordinate 8,547,767 of NC_139251.1, read as the reverse complement.
TCCGTGTATATGTTGGGGAACTCCTTTTCGGATCCTCATATACAAGAAAACGGTGTTCCGCAAGGCAGCATGCTGAGTTTGACTCTGTTTGCCATAGCAGTGAACAGTGTTATGAACAACATTCATGCCCCTGTACATGGTCTTCTATATGTGTACATCTTAACTAGCTTTTGATGCTCACGGAACCTCGTGTCAGCTTCTCGTCAGCTCCAACTAACTGTAAACCGTTTGGTTGAGTGGTACTCCTAAACTGGTTTCAGCTTTTCATCCGAGAAGTCCGTGTGCATTCATTTCTGTCCTCAAACTACTTGCCACCATGACCCTGACCTGTACATGGGAACAACGCCCCTGGAATTCGTGAATGAGGTGCGATTCCTTGGCCTCACTTTAGATAGGAAACTAGCCTGGCTACCTCACCTTCGTCAGTTAAAGTTCTCTTGTCCCCAAATTCTCAACTGTTTAAGCATTTTATCTCATACTTTTTGAGGTGCTGATAGGACGGTACTGCTTCGCCTGTACCATTCGCTTATCAGGTCGGAGCTGGAGTATGGCTTCGTATCCTCGACACCGTCCACCATGCTGGTATTTGTGTGTGTTCTGGTGCTTTCTTTACCAGTCTGGTCGACAGTTTGTATGTAGAGGCAACTGAGTTGCCGCTGTCTCTGCAAAGACAGTGGCTGGTAGTGAACTACTTCCTCCATCTTCGCTCATTGCCCTTACATTCTTCATATTACACCGTCTCAGATGAGAGTAGGCTGGCAAGGTACCGGCTCCACCCTAATGTCGCGAAACCATTTTGTGTTTGTGCAGACGAGATTCTGTCAGCACTTGGTGTTGACAGTGATCTTCCTGGCATCTTGAGACGAACTGCCAGTGGAGGGTCTACCCGACATTCAACCATGTGAGAAGAAATCCCTACCTATCTCCCAGACTTTTCCATAAACTTCCCAACTAAATTCCAAAACTTTCAAACCCGTTCCCCCTTTGTCTCGCCAGTAGCATAGGTAGCTATGGCTGGTGAGCCACAGCTGAGAATTCAAAAAATTAAAAGTAGTAATTGAAAAATTTGTCAAAGAGACCGAATCTTAACATCACTGATCTTTATGATGTGTCGTATAATAACCTCATATAAATTGATGTACCCATTTTGTGTGCTATCATTCATCATCCTTGGGACACACCCTGTATATAACTCGAAGATATGCAGTTCTTTCATTATTCTTTAACTTATATGGCATTACAAAAGATTACTTGGCAAGCCACTCAAAATCAATGATTCAAACCACAACTTTTGTGCACATGTTATTACATAAGAAACTATACTTTGTCTCCCTGACCCAGTAACAGATCTCTCTTAGAGCATTTACTACCCCAAGGACCCTGGAAGCTGTATATGGCATATGAGTACCCTAAGACAACATATAGAACACAAACCCACACTGACACTATGCCAACACGGTATCTTTAGTTTTATCACTGATGAGGATGTTTCATGGTGACCAATGCGAATCAGAATTCCCCCTCCTGGAAGTGAAGATTGACATTAGTACACGTTTTACTTAATATCTACACACTGAGAAACAACTTAGGAGAAATTGCAACATCACAGTTCAGCATTGCACATTTATTAACAAAGTATGTAATAAAGATAATCATCTCTTTCAGATATACATATGTTATTCTACATTGCACCCTGTTCATTTAGAGAGTAAACACAAGGCCATACGTCATTATATTCAAGTCAACGTTTCATACAAGAAACTACCTACTAAGCAACAGATTTTAATATTATCCAATTGCTCACTTATATCAAGTTAGGATGCCTTTTATGCAGTCACATCCCGAGCATACTCTCCCTTGCTATAGAAGCAAAACCAAAATAAAACTGGACGGTATTTACAAAACATGAACACAAATTTATCTTATTTACACAGAAATTACTAATGCTGCCTTGTCTCCTCGTATGACATCTTTTCAGAGAGTTGGAATTCTTAGTTCGCATCGGTTACCTCACCCATGAAAACTCATGAAAACGAGACATCCATTTACGAGCTAGCTCGCCACAAGGTTACACCCACTTGACATAACAGTCTGCCGCTGGTATAATCTCACTTGCCCACATAACAGATAAAAACTTCCTTTTACGCCTAACCATTACCCTAGAGCATCATCTTTCATAGGATGAACCTGGAAATAGGCTACTCCATTGTCGGTTTCACAAAGACTAAGATAGTGCATTACTTGTTCCATTCCAGAGTATTCACGAAGCCACAGTTATTACATTTGCCTTTTTAAAAATTTTACTCTATTGGTATTGGCGGTAAAATTGCAAATAATTTTGCAAATCCGATATTTCTAAAAGTGCAATTTTTGCCATTTTCATTCCATTTTTATGAACATAAATGTATATTTAATTTATTTTGGTTTCTTAAATTAAATGTCTAAATATGCAGTTCCTTCTAGGAACTATTCATTTACTTCATTACTTGCAATTTTACATTTTATCAGTATCAGCAAAAATTTAATTTCAAGTCCATCCAAAATTATACATGAATCATGAGCCACATGAGTAATGACACTAAATTGAGCTGCCATAGAAATGTATTTTCAAAAATGAATCATGAAAACATCCCATTAAGGGACATACTGTAATAGATTAGGTTAAGTTGTCTGATTGATCCTAGAACATCTACTTCCTGCTTATATATACTGAGTATATAAACACACCTCACAAAAAATTAAACCCCTCCAGGTGAACACAGAATGGTTATTTTTGCACCGCCAGTATCCAATACACGTAGCACTTGCTGCAGCTGATAAGTGAATCGTGAGGTATGTATGGTCCACGGTATCTGTGGCAGTCGTGGTTCCTGGCAAGCCTGTGTTTTCCATGTGCAGGATGGGTCGGAAGAAAGATGTTAGTGAGTGGCCAAAATGGAGTCGTCGCATTTGGGTGTTGAAAAGGCCACAGAGTACAGGGAGTGGCGGAATTCACTCACTACAGTGAATATGTTTATAGGCAGTGGAAGCAACGCAGTCCACAGGAAACCAGTGTGTGAACAGTGGTAGAAAGAAAGTGCTCACAAACAGAGACCACAGATGAGAGTCACGTCTTGTGTCAAACAACTGTTTTGCAATGAGGCAACAATTACTGCAACTCGTCAATGATGGGCCACATGCCTCAATTTCAGAATGTACACTTTGAAGGGAACTCCACACCATGGATATCTGGAGTAGAGTACGTCTTCAATGAGATAAACACCGCAAAACCTGGACAGTAGAAGACTGGAAACGAGTCATCTGGTTTGATGAGTCCTGTTTCTGCCTCTACAGTAATGATGCCCAACGTAGAGTTCACTGCCGACTGCATGAAGCCTTCCATGAGCACTGTGTACAAGGTGTGGTGGGTCGGTGATGTTCTGGGGTTCTTCACACACACAGAATTGGGCCCTTTGATTGAAGTCACTGTTCACTTAAACCAGCATGGTTACATTCGACTTCTGGATGAACAGGTGTTGCTGTTTGTTCATCATCTTACCGATAATCCAACTGTGGACACACCAACTTTTCAGAATGACAACTGTCACGTGCATAGGGCCAAAATTGTTACTGCCCAGTATGGCGAGCATGCAGAGAAGCTCTCCCATCTTCCTCGGCCAGCAAAGTCCCCAGATCTGAATCCTATTGTGAATCTGTGGGACCACTTAGAAAAGCGGGTTAAGCAGACATTCATGGAACCTCGCTGAACTTAATAACCAGTTGATGACTGAGTGTCTTGCACTCGATGTGACCCACGTCCTCAGACTTGTAAAGTCTATGTCATGGTGAATTGCTGCTGTCATTCGTTCCAAGGGAGGGCCAATCAACAGTTAGGTACGATTTCCTTTCAGGGTCTAATTTTTTGTCCGGTGTGGTTATATGCACAGTAAGTAAATTTTTATATTAGCAGATATAGACTTGTTTGTGTATCAGTACTACAATTTCCCCATATTTATAAATAGCCTGTAATTGAGAGAAAAATGCTGTCATTTAGGAATTTTTTTCATAAATATAAATGTAGAAGGCAAAAGTTATTAAATTCCAGTGCTTACATACTGCATTTAATGATGTGAATTAGTGATCAAGTGTTTCATATAATATGTGCAACTTCTTACAGAATCAGTATACTATCATTATCATTATCTGAAGAGAAGTATCAGTCCATGAGTCCATATCTGACTCAACAGATGACAATTGTCAATATGTATTACTGGTTTCAGTGTATTCAGTAATATTTGGTTTTGGGTTCAGATTGCTGTAAGTTATGAAATATGCTGAAGATTTAATTCATTCTCTGGGAAAGATGTGTAGTAATAATAATAATGTTCTTCTTGTTTTTAAATGACATTATCACACTAGTTGCATAAATCAAAACAATATTTTTTGAATAAAACTCGTATGGCATGATAAATATGTATCACATTTGTGTTGTATTTTTTAAAATTTATCAGAGAAATCTTAATTTTATTGAAATGTGTAGGCATTGCTATATGTATGAAACAGTTAAGCATACTCGATCAGCCAATATTTTTAAATGACTTGATTGAAATTTCATCTTGTGAATTTATATCATTCTTGCCAATAATGACTGGACGTTATTGAACATGTGTGGGATGAGTTAGAGCACCGGTTGCAATCCACGCCAAACTGGGCAAACCACCACCAAGCCATTTGTCATTTTGCAGGAGGAATGAATTAAACTATCTGCAACATGGTGGAAAGTTTTCCTCGAAGGGTAAAGGCTGTGATGGGGGCGAATGGTGAACCGATCCAATACTCACACCAGACCAGCTCCAGGTTGAATTGACTGATTGATTGAATTGCTGTTTTAAGTCCACCTTATGCACATAAAGGTTAATCGGGACTTGACCTACAGTTTAAAGTGGAATCCGAATCACTATGTGCCTCCACTGGGTATCGCACCCAGTACCCCTTGATTACAAGGTGATGACACTACCGCTGCACCATTGGGTAAGCACACCCATGCCCTGGCAGGGAATTCAACATAGGACTTTTGATAATGGGATCGTAACAGGCAGTCAGCCATGGACAAGGTTTTAATTAATTCCTAGTCTTATTGGAGATATTGGCTGTATATACTCCTACTCGACTCTCACAACTGAGTTGGGTGATAGGTGATGAAACCTCTGTGTCACGTTGAATGAAGAGTTGAGAAGGAGCATGTTCATCTGCTGTAAGGGCTGAAACAAGTAAACATTGCATCATGCAGAAAGCATGAATAAGCTCTTTCGTGAGTGTTCCTTCATCGATTTCATCTAATCATCATCGAGATCAACCTATGAACTATGATACTTGACGTAAAGTATGAAAAATACAATAAATACAAAAATACATTCTTCCTTACTATAATTTCCTCCATAAATATCATTCTTCTTTCCTTTCAGGGATACATAACTGTTAAATGTTACATGAGTAAATCCCAGGCAAGAAATGGATGTTAATTTACATTCGGACCAAGAGTATGCTCTGTTCAAAACTTTGCCATGATGCTAAGCACGCAAATACGACTTCATCATTTTTTATTTTGCTTTATATGAATGCGCAAACTGCGGTAGCTCAGTCATTAGGACCTCTGACTACCATGCAAGACACCCAGGTTGGATCCCCGGTGGGGAGAACTGGGACATTTTCAACCTGTTCAAGTGGCTTTGGCACCCACCCAGCATTGTATAAAGTGGGTACCTGGAGGAAACTCTGGGGGGTAAAGGCAGCCAGGGGCATGGTGCTGATCACGTCACCTCCAGCTCGGCCGAGATCAAGAAAGTGTGGGGCCCTAACTCACACCCCCTATACGCCTTCATGTCATGGTGCAAAGCACAGGGGAGCACTTTACTTTACTTTACTTTACTTTACTTTTTCATATGAATGCATTTTTTGCTGAAAATTTCTACATCTCCTGTGTAGGCCTAATCTTCAATAAAAGAACCTTTGGGTGGAAACTTTCACATTCGTGTACCTTCCCCTCCATCCCTCTGAGGCTCGAGCCATAGTTAAGTCGTCTGCTGCACTCCTTCCCTACCAAAAGAATGCCTCTGTGCCTCTACAGAGCATGATGCACATACATATTCTTTAGTACCGCCATTTTGAAACAACAGAGTTGAAGAAAAGTAGCATAGAGAAAAGGAGTTGGGAGAGTTGAGTAGCAAGAGTTGAGCAACAAGTAGCATACTAACAGTTAGGCAACCGTTGTGCCAAGTAGATACGACCATTGTCAATGTAGTTACCTATATAATTAACAGATTTCTACTTATTTGATTGTGTACTTACATCACACTTTGAAGTGACCAATGACTGAAGTCCAAACATCTGTATGGAGCTAGGATAGAGTGCGCACATGAGCAACTCTCGGTTCTGCACGACAAAGTCATATCCTTTGAACTTTAAGACTTGAGATAAGTCGCTGCCTATGTTTTCTGAAAGAACGTAATGCTGCATCTTAACCACTGCGAGCTCTGTTGATTTCTCAGCCATTAGAGTAAGAATATCACAACTTTCTTTATCTACAATGAGAATTTTATTCAAAAGAGGATCCTTGTCTTCATAATTTTCAAAAGAATCTCCTGACTTAAGATTAAAAGCAACGGTGGTGGCTTCATCCACTTCAGCATCTTGTGACGATGTGCTCTTTACAGATTCCCTCACTGAAAGTCTATTTAATGTGTTTTTGGACTTACTCCTTCTTAAACTTTTCCTTCTCTCTTCCTGTTTGGAGCCTTTCCCTTTGTCTGCCTCTTGCACAAATGAAACTTGCTGTTCGTCAGGCTGTTCCATCAAACTTTTAATGAGATATGATTGAAGAGGTAGAATATAGCTTAGGCTGAATACATCACGAGTTACATGTTGCAAGAAGTTCTGTAGGTTGTTAATATCTTTCTTGTATTTGCCAGATGTGGGAATCTGCGAATGAAAGAATATATGTACCAGTGTTTCATTTGAATTTTGTTCCTCACTGCTGGGTTTCAAGGTTGTTTTGTTGACAAGCTCAAGAAACTTTCAGAGCAGAGCAAATACCACCAAATATTTATTTTACATCCCCAGTAAGAGTTTAGTTACTTCGACCAAAGTAACTACACTGTTGGGGCAACTGCAGTTTTTACGTGGGAAAGGTTGGGTTTATGTTGGATGAGAAATTCAAGTTGGTCTTATGTTGAACAACAGATGTTACCAATGTTTGCCCATCCATGTAAAAGTGAGTCAAAATCAGTTTTAAAAATGGCTTTCTCCTGTCAAGACAAGTTTTAGGAGTCTCCTGTAAATTGTAGAGTGTAAAACAAGTGACATGTAACAGTGTTTCTCTTCGCATATTTCAGTCATGGCACATACTGGAAATATATTTTTAATGAAAGCAGAAGCTGTTTTGTAGTCACTCACCAGTCCTTTTGTCCGCTGCCATGGATTAAAGATATGTAGGTAATTGCTAAATGTTTGTCTATTTAGCTGTAGCAGAACAAGAACATTCTTACAGGTATTCTTGTGAAGGTGGTTAAACAATGTTATGTGCAGACTAAATTCCATGACAGTGGAAAACTAAATCTAGAAAGTTTTTTGTGCTACCACTTGAAGGTTCTCCGAAAACAATAATACCAAATGATGAAGGAGACAGTAAACACTTACCACAGGAAAAGAAATACGTTGCTATTCCGTGACCTAGGTCACATTGCCATTGGAGAAGGAGGAGGTGCACATATTCACGAAGTAAAGGAGCACAGAATACTGACTGTAGCATTGGTACAATGATGCCAGAGAAAGTTAGAAGATAGGAAGGAAACATATGTAAGGTACTTTCACCAGTGTTTACTGCATAGGGTGGTGGTTTCGGGGAAGAAGGGAAAAGGTTATTGGTTGGCTAGGTTGAGTCCGGGGGGGTATAGTGGCATGCATGCCTAATATATAGGCCCTTTCCCATCGCCTGCGGAAAAGGCTTGTCTGTGTGTGGGGGGGGGGGGGGGTAAAAAATGGATTATGGCAACCCGGAAACAGTTGTTGAAGGTGTTGGTATGGCTGTTGGAGTGGATGGCAACTGTGAAATCAGAGTTTTGGGTGGAGGAGCGATGGTTATTGATCCAAAGGTTCAAGAGGGTGGAGGTTTTGCCAAGGTAGAAGTTGCCGCAGATATGGCAGATGAGGGTGTAGTTGAGGTTGGATGAGTGGCAGGTGCCCTTGGGTTGAAGGGTGAACTCACCTGCCGCAGTGGGGGAGGTGATAAGTATGAGGCAGGTCTTGCACCTGGGTTTAATGCATCTGTGAGCTCGCAGGGGTGGTGTGGAAGGGGTGGGAGTGTTTTGGACCAATATGTTTTTGAGGTTGGGGGGGGCGAGAGGAGACGACCCTAGGTTTATCGCGAAAGACGTCCCTGGTGTCAGGATCACTGTGTAGGATGGGAAGGAGGGAGTGGAGGGTATGTCTGATTTTCATGATGTGGGGGTGGTATTAGGTGATCAAAGCTGGAGGGTTGGTTTTGGGTTGTTTGGTGCGGTTGTGGGAGGTGGCTCTTGTGATTTGTTTGTTGATGCGGGTAGAGGGGTAGCCACGGTTGGTTAGGGCTTGGTGCAGGCGTAGGTTGTAGTTTTGATGGGATGAGGGGGATGAGTTAAGGTGTTGGCCTCTGAGGGCTAGGGAAAATGGGATGGCTTTTTTGGTGTGGTAGGGGTGTGAGCTGGAGTAGTGTAGATACTGGAGGTGGTTGGTCGGTTTGATGTGCATGGAAGTTTCCAAGTGGTCTCCCGCAATGTGGATGTCCACATCTAGGAAGGTCACTTGGTCTTTGGAGTGGAACCAGGTGAATTTGAGGGTAGTGAAGAGTCGTTCAGTTGGTTTAGGAATATTGTGACGGAGGGTTCACCATGTGTCCAGATTATATATATATATATATATATATAAAAATCAAATAAGGTAAAAGGAAACACTCACCGGACAGTAGGAATATTCAAAATTTTCGCTAATTTATAGCATCATCGGTGTGAGAAGAAACAGAAGACGGAACCGGAAGTTGGGGTCCTGTAGAGTTGCCAGGTCCCCATTGAAGAAGAAGCGGTGCGTAGAACGAAAAAAACACTGTTT
>NC_139251.1:8498589-8538547 GCF_977018435.1 Lepisma saccharinum | reverse complement strand
GGTTTGTCGGGAAATATGTTTTTGGTTTCGGGATCACTGTGGAGGATTGGGAGAAGAGAGTGCAGTGTGTGCCTGATTTTGTTGAGGTGGGGATGATATTGGGTGATGAGTGCAGGTGGGTTGGTGGCAGCAGGTTTCTTGGTGGTAGTGGTATGTGAGGCAGCTCGTGATATTTGCTTGGTGACCAGGATGGAGGGATATCCACGGTTAACCAGGGCCTGGTGTAGGCGGAGGTTATAATTCTGGCGGGAGGTGGGTGAAGTGTTCAGGCGCTGTCCCCTGAGGGCCAGAGAGAATGGAATTGCTTTTTTGGTGTGGAACGGGTGGGAGCTGGAGAAGTGTAGGTATTGCATGTGGTTGGTGGGTTTTATGTGGATGGAGGTAGTCAGGTGTCCTCCCTCGATGTGCACGTCCACATCCAGGAAGGTGATCTGGTTGGGGGAGTGTGTCCAGGTGAATTTTAGGGAACGGAAGTGGTTAAGTTGGTCCAGGAAGGCTGACAAGGATGGTTCTCCATGTGTCCAGAGCATGAAGATGTCGTCGATGAAGCGGAGCCAGAGGAGCGGTTGGAGGGGTTGGGTAGCCAAAAACTCTTGCTCAAGTTGGCCCATGAAGAGGTTTGCATAGGATGGGGCCATTCTGGTACCCATGGCTGTACCTCGGATCTGTAGGAAATTTTGGTTTTCAAAGGTGAAGTTGTTACAAGTGAGGACAAGGTGGGCTAGGTGGGTCAGGAAGTTGGTGCTGGGGTTGTGAGGTTTGGGTCTGCTATTGAGATAGAATTCTATGGAGCGGAGGCCATGGGAGTGAGGTATGTTGGTGTAGAGGGAAGTGACATCAATGGTGGCAAGGATGGTATTTGGGGCAATGGTGGGAGGGTGCTGATTTTCTGGAGGAAGTGGTTGGTGTCACGGAGGTAGGAGGGCAGAGCTTTCACAAGAGGCTCTTGTGAAAGCTCTGCCCTCCTACCTCCGTGACACCAACCACTTCCTCCAGAAAATCAGCACCCTCCCACCATTGCCCCCAAATACCATCCTTGCCACCATTGATGTCACTTCCCTCTACACCAACATACCTCACTCCCATGGCCTCCGCTCCATAGAATTCTATCTCAATAGCAGACCCAAACCTCACAACCCCAGCACCAACTTCCTGACCCACCTAGCCACCTTGTCCTCACTTGTAACAACTTCACCTTTGAAAACCAAAATTTCCTACAGATCCGAGGTACAGCCATGGGTACCAGAATGGCCCCATCCTATGCAAACCTCTTCATGGGCCAACTTGAGCAAGAGTTTTTGGCTACCCAACCCCTCCAACCCCTCCTCTGGCTCCGCTTCATCGACGACATCTTCATGCTCTGGACACATGGAGAACCGTCCTTGTCAGCCTTCCTGGACCAACTTAACCACTTCCGTTCCCTAAAATTCACCTGGACACACTCCCCCAACCAGATCACCTTCCTGGATGTGGACGTGCACATCGAGGGAGGACACCTGACTACCTCCATCCACATAAAACCCACCAACCACATGCAATACCTACACTTCTCCAGCTCCCACCCGTTCCACACCAAAAAAGCAATTCCATTCTCTCTGGCCCTCAGGGGACAGCGCCTGAACACTTCACCCACCTCCCGCCAGAATTATAACCTCCGCCTACACCAGGCCCTGGTTAACCGTGGATATCCCTCCATCCTGGTCACCAAGCAAATATCACGAGCTGCCTCACATACCACTACCACCAAGAAACCTGCTGCCACCAACCCACCTGCACTCATCACCCAATATCATCCCCACCTCAACAAAATCAGGCACACACTGCACTCTCTTCTCCCAATCCTCCACAGTGATCCCGAAACCAAAAACATATTTCCCGACAAACCCAGGGTGGTTTTCAAACGCCCCCCTAACCTCCAAAACATCCTGGTCCACAACACTCCTTCACCACACATCCAACACCCCCCTGCCCATAAATGCAACCGACCCAGGTGCAAGACCTGTCCCATCCTCATCACTTCTCACACCCTCCAGGTGCACACGGCCACTGGCAAATTTACCCTCCATCCCAAAGGGACCTGCCATGCCTCAAACCTTATCTACATCCTCACCTGCAACATCTGTGGTGATTTTTACCTGGGGGAAACATCAACGGCCCTCAACCTCCGCATCAATAACCACCGCTCCTCCACCCACAACCTGGACTTCACTGTCGCCGTCCACACCAACCACCACAACATCAGTTTCAACGACTGCTTCCGGGTAGCGATCATCCACCTCCTACCCCAACCAGCCAACACCTCTGTTCGCAAAAGATGGGAGAGGGCCTATATATCGGCCATGAGTGCAACCACTCCACCTGGCCTGAACAAGGCCACCCAGTAATGCCCAACCCTCACCCACCCTCCCACCCTCCCTCCCAACTCATCCTCCCCACTCACAGTTTACGACGAGCCTGGTGACGAAACAGTGTTTTTTTCGTTCTACGCACCGCTTCTTCTTCAATGGGGACCTGGCAACTCTACAGGACCCCAACTTCCGGTTCTGTCTTCTGTTTCTTTTCACACCGATGATGCTATAAATTAGCGAAAATTTTGAATATTCCTACTGTCCGGTGAGTGTTTCCTTTTACCTTATTTGATTTTTACTTAGCCCTTTTGGCCCTCCTTGCTTTTATCCATTATATATATATATATATATATATATATATATATATATATATATATTTGTCACTTCCCGCACCCTCCAAATCCAGATCCACACTGCTATTGGTAAATTCACCCTTTATCCCAAAGGAACCTGGGCCTCGCCGATGGCACAGTGGTAGCGTCGTTGCCCTGTAATCAAGGGGTCCCGGGTTCGATACCCGGTGGAGGCACAAGTGGTTTGGATCCCACTTTAAACTGTAGATCCAGTCCCAATTAGCCTTACTGTGCATAAAGTGGACTTAAAACACCAAATTAATCAATACCAAAGGAACCTGCTACAGCTCTAACCTCATTTATATCTTCACCTGCAATATCTGTGGGAGCTTCTACCTGGGGGAAAGATCCACAGACCTCAACATTCACTCTTTCACCCAAAACCTGGGGTTCGCTGTTGCCATTTACACCAACCACAACAATATTCCCTTCAATGACTGCTTCCGGGTAGCAATCGTCCACTCCTTGCCCCCTCCACCAACACCTCAGTAGGTAAAAGATGGAAGAGGGCCTACATATCAGCCATGAGTGCAACCACATCCCCTGGCCTAAACAACGCCAACCAATAATGTCCCGCTCAACCACCCCTCACCTTCAGCAACTCCCTTTGCGTCCCCCTACATCCTTCACCATTCACAGTTTTCGACAGTCTGGCAAAAATACATTCTTTTGTGTGGCACTGCCAACACTATTTTCTGGACCTGGCAACACTGCAGGACAAGCTATCTCATTGTCCAAGTCGCTCAGTACCCACGCTATTTTCTACTCCAGAAGATGTAGTAGCTACCGCGAAAGTTGGAATTTTTTCTGCATCTGGTGAGTGTTTCCTCTCTCCTCTTTCACTTTATGCGTGGTTATATATATAACCACAAATAAAGAAGGAGACAGTAAACACTTACCACAGAAAAATAAAAAGTTTGATATTTTGCGACCCAGGTCGCATTTTCAATGGAGAAGATACGAAGAGTAGAGGCACAGAATACTGACGGCAGCTACACTACCGCCAGTGTTGCCAGAAATAGTAGATAGAAAACGAAGTTACTTTTACCAGTGTTTACTGCATGGTGGGTGGGTGGTTTCGGGAAGAGGGGAAAGGGTTATTGGTTGGCTAGGTTGAGTCTGGGGGGTATAGTGGTGTGCATGCCTGATATATAGGCCCTTTCCCATCACCTTAGAAAAGATGTGTCTGTGTGGGGAGGGGGGGGGGGGTAAAAGATGGATAATGGCGACACGAAAACAATTGTTGAAGGTGGTATTATGGCTGTTGGTGTGGATGGCAACTGTGAAATCAGAGTTTTTGGTGGAGGAAAGGTGATTATATCTTAGGTTCAAGGGGGTGGAGGTGTCACCCAGGTAGAAGCAGTGATGTGCATCTACGTGTAAACAATGATTGTCTACATTCTACATGTAGACAATGTAGACTATGTAAACTATGTAATCTACTTAATCAACGAAGACAAATGGTGCTCGGCGTTCTCCGTGCAAGGCACTCGCATCGTTCTGGAAGCAGCAACCAGCATCAGCAGGTGGACATAGCGTCAAGTATTCCACTGTCCAGAAACGAGTGTTTTAAGCATTTATTCACTACGTTCAACCAATTCACTAGGTATTAATTGAACTGCAAAATGAACTTATCGTGACATACCAAAAATAAAAAAAATGATAATGCGATGTTCGTAGAATGACAAGATTTGTTTTACTTCTATTTGCACCATTTCACATGTGGAACAATCTGCTTTAGAGACACATGCACTTTCCTATGCAGTAATAAGACAAAAAAATATTTTTAGCCTTCTCTTTTGTCCATGTAAAAAATAATGTCAGTTTTCACTATGGCTGTTATTTGTTTTTCTTCCGGTAGTCCCTTTTACCCTTGTTAATGAAAATTCGATAACTTCGATTAATTGATAATATTTTTGTCATATTCTACACTTCCCGCCTGTACTAGCTCAGTAAATATTTTGAATCACAACCTGTATAAAATATAAATTTATGGAGTTATAGTAACAGTAAAAGGAAAATATATGTAAATCAGTTAAAACAATTCGAAAACCTGCAAGACAATAAGTGATTGGTTAATGTTACTTGTACTAGATTGATAAATTGTGTAGTAATGATTGAAAGTTGATTATATGTAAGGTATAAAGATATGTGAACTATGATGATAAATATATTTATTGGAAAGTTTGTGTAGTATGTTGATAATGTATAGATGAATACATATGGTGCTTGAGTGTTTACAAATATGGTTATGTATACTTTAAAAAAGAAATGAGATCTGTAATATGAGTTTGAAAAATTGTATATACGAGGTCTGGTCAAAACGTTTAAGGAGAAAAGATTCTAAAAGACATTAGCTCTCCTTGATCAGTCCATCTAATATCTCTTTGCGGAGGGGGCAACTGTAACAGATTGTTTACAGAACCTTCCAGGAAGAAAGAAGCAAAAGGAATAGAAACACCCCTTTTTGAGAGAATATACTGTCCCAAAGACAAAGGAAAATAAGCGCTCCTGAATTTCGGTGCGGAGTAGTTACAGCAGTTGGTGCAGAGATTTTGACTGGGAGGTGGTCGCACTAGTTTGCTCGGTCTGTTTAGTTTTTTAGCAGACCTTCGAGGATATTATTTTTGATCGTTAAGTTTCTGACGATAAAATGACAAGTTCACGAGTGATCAGCCGAAGTGAGTTGGCAAGTGTGAACAGAACTTCTGTTTCCTGATTCGTTATTGTAACATCTATGGAAAATGGCTCAGCCAGTGAGATCCTAGATTGACAATCATAATTGTATCCACGGAGGAAGAAACCGTCAGTTGCAGCAAAGCACACCTGGGCCGATCGTGAAGCCGAGGTTGCAAAGAGGGAATTTCTTCAAATTTTTGTTAATCCAATATATATATAGCCCCAATCCCACCACTCACTGACATAAATGTTCTCCATGAAGGAAGCCCCGGAGGCGAAAAATGCCCGATTACGACCCCCCATGAAATCGTCCCAAAAGGCCAAGAAAATTCAAAAATCGCTCAATCGGCCCTTCCTTAAGGGTGAAAATGCCCTTTTTTCACGTCCTTAGCAACCGTTGCCACGGGCATTTCTTTTGCACACATTGTTTCCTTCAATTCTTAATTGTCTAGCTACATTATATTTCTCACAGATCTACAACACACAGATGAATGAACTCATGGTTTTGAAAAGGTGCCTGAAACAAGGGTGACATCTACATAATAAGGAGTTTCAGCCCAGATACAATTACGTATATATTGTTATACTCAATGTGTAAATATCTACATCGTGCTTGTTTTAACTAAATGTTTAGGGGGTATAATGACATGCAATTCCTTAGAGCTTACCGTGCCTGTTGTTGTCCATGGAAACGGACGTTGCTAGGGAATTTAAAGAAATTTTATTTTCACCCCGGAAACTACTGTAAGGGAATTAGCTAGACTTTTCGAATTTCAAAATACGAACATCAGACTTTATTACAGAGGCAAGGTAGGAATTTGAAGGGAATGACGGAAAACAGTTATTATCCAATTACGTTCAAAAATGTGAAAATAACAAAATACGTAAATATTGCATTTTCAATTTAGTCGGTTTTCAATTCGTTTAAGCAAAACATCCAACTACTTATCTTGAAACGGTTATTACTTACTCAGTTCATTATTAAGAATATAGACAATAATAGTTTGAATATTTATACCTTATTAGAGCCCATATACATATAAAGTTACTTTCTAAACTTTTCAAACTTATACATATGTTCCCCATCATCCAATACAACATGCAGACATTTTCAAAGTCATTAAGATCTATGAAGAACCCCATCTATAACATGATTGTGCCCACAACGTGGCCGAAGGTCACGCATGCGAGCGTACAAGACGTGGCCAAAGGCCACGTCGAAAGTACGCGAGTCTGTTTAATATTGTTTATAAACAAATGAAACTAGAATTTTCCTTGTTTTCCTTTCGCCAAGAAAATTTTGTATTGAGTTTTCTCATGTTAATCAAAAACCGCTAGCGTATCAGGGAAAACCTTTGTTTTTTAGTGAAATTGTTTCTTGGTTTTCTACCATAATTAAAAGTAAGAAAAGATAACCTGTTATTGCTTTCTTTCATATATTAAAATTATAATAATACTAGATATTAGTTTCTCTTGATCAAACTGTAATTAGAAGCAAAGCTAAGAATAATAAACTAAAATCACGTCTAATCGTTATAAACACTAACACATAAATTAGAAATAACAGCACACAAGGAAGCCAATTATCAAGTGGAATATCGTCTGTCCCTGAAGAGTAAGTATATATATTCTTTAGCGTGACAGAAATGAAAAGTCTCATCATAGGAACGCTGCAGCTCAGTTCATTGCTGATGTAGGACAAATTTCAATCTCATTTTCCTTCTTTATATCAAAAAACACTTCGATAAAACTTTCTCAGTATAAAGAGGAAGGATGGAAATTAAAAATATCCAAAAATGAGAAAAATCTATTGGGGGTGTTTCGAGCTATTCAAACTTGAAATTTGAACATTCGAACAAAGTGTTCAAATTTTAACAAGTTTCAAAATTTGATCACATCATAATATGCTACCATCTTTCCGCTTTACAACGAACTCAAGATTGCTTCTGTATCTTCATTCGTTCCTGAGATATACATAATTGAAAAGGGCTTGTTGCTTAAAACAACATTTTGAACAACCCTCATATAATTCGCAATAATTATTTTAAGGAAAATCCTTTCACAAGTTTCGGTTTTGGAGTAGAGCAAAGCTGTGTACCAACTATCATCAAAATCGGTGACTATGAGGGTCAACTCCTGCCTGATTTGACAATGGAATGACCCAGAAGGGCAGATAAACACAAATGATGAAGGAAACAGTAAGAGTGAGTGAGTGAGTGAGTGAGAGAGAGAGAGAGAGAGAGAGAGAGAGAGAGAGAGAGAGAGAGAACAAACATAAGAACCACACATTGGGCCAACATTGGAACCACGGCCAAAATTACCAGTGTTATGTTTTTACATTTGGCCAACCATTTTGAGTACGGTTCGTGCAATGTTGGGCCACTGTTGATTACTTGGGTATATTTCCCCACATTATAATGCCTTTCCTATTCACTTTAATCCTGTAAAAAATGTAAAATCAAGGTTGCACTGTAGTTACCTAAAAGAAAGCATATTCACGTTTATTTCCTCTACCAAATGAATTCATGCTGCAGCTTATCATTCCTATGATGAGTATTTCAAGTGTTGGGTAATTATTTAATGTAAGAGACATTGGGAAGTTCTGAAATAATATTTCAGGTTGTTATATGGCTAATATTTACTCTTTACTCATTGTCTAGAGATAACCCATAAGAGTTACTTATTTATTTATTGAGATAATTCCAGATACAGCACAGGTGGCCATTTTACACTGAAATTGTCAACAATGAAAACACAATGATGATGATAATAATAATAATAATAAGCAAAAAAATATAAAAAATAAAAAAAGTAACAAAATAACACAAAAGTGATTAGCAAATTAACAAAAAAAAGTAAAAGATGGTGTAACATATGTGTAATCTACAGTGCCTTGAGTCAGGGGGAACTGGCAGCACTCTCATAGCTAACATGGCCGAGGGTGAAGGAGTGGATCGGGCAGGAGAGAGAGCATTGCGGAGAACAGCTCGGTTGCTTGTATAATTCGTGTGATATAATAAAGTATGTTGTTGACATAAGAAAGTCTTTTTAAGAGCTAGTAAGACGACGAGACATGGCGCAGTCGTGTGGAAACGTTGCGAACCAAAAATAAAACATGGGCTTCAGACAGGCGGAAGAACGGGTGAGTTCAGTGTCTACGTGTGATTTTTGTTTGCCGTCATGGAATCGGCCAAGATTCCCAAGGAGTTGCAGCTTTCGGGTAATCTAAGTGAAAACTGGCGTAGCTTTCGACAGAGCTTCGAAATATATATGAAAGCAGCAGGGCATAACACGAAATCTAGTGACGTAAAAGTTGCCATGTTACTTAATGTAATAGGTGAGGAGGCTGTTGACTTGCTGAGTACTTTTAATTTGTTGGAAGAGTCCAAGAGTAATTATGAACACATTTTGCTAGCGTATGAAAATTACGCAAATCCGAGAAAAAATACTGTGGTGGAAAGGTATGTTTTCAACTCTCGTGTGCAAAGTGAAGGAGAGTGCTTCGATAATTTCGTAACTGATCTAAAAAAAAAACTGGCAAAGTCATGTAATTTTGGTGACCAAACAGATAGCGTGGTCCGAGATTGTATAATTTTAGGTGTTAATGACAGAAGCCTACAAGAAATAATGTTACGAGAGGGAGACTTATCACTCGAAAAAGCTGTGGAAACGGGTCGTGCAGCAGAAAGAAGCTAGCAACAAGCAACCACGATTCAGAATAAGAATCCAGGTATGAATGCTGTTATGGTCGTGAAAGCCCATAAGGAAGAAGAAACTCGTCCAGTAAGAGATAAGGCAAATCCTCAAAAGTCATACCAGAATAAGACGAACAGGAATAAGAAAAACGAAGAGGAAGTATTTCAGTGCAAGAAGTGTGGTTATAAGCATAAAAAAGCAACATGCCCAGTATTTGGTAAGCGTTGTAATAAGTGTAATGGGTATAATCATTTTGCAGTTGGGTGTAAAGTGAAACAAGTCAAAAATGTGGAATCGCAAGATGAAACGTCAGACAGTGGTGGTGAGGTGTTAAATGTTACTGCTGTGTTTGCCAGCAAGTGAAAGTGCAAGTACCCACAAAGAAGAAGGTCGGAAGGAGTGGTTAGAAAAAATAAAGGTAGAAAATGAGGAGCTTCAGTTCAAACTAGATACTGGTGCTGAAGTTAATGTGATGCCACTAAGGGTATTGAGTGAAATTAAAAGTAAGGACAAGCTAAGGCCAACAAGGGTGGTCATAGAAAGCTATGGAGGTGCAAAAATTCGTCCATTAGGTGTGGCAAAGTTAAGCTGTGCATCACAATTGTCTGAAATAGAGTTAGAGTTTGTAATAATTAAAGATGAGTTTAGGAAGTGTAAGGCAATAGTAGGTATAAATGCATGTGTCAGCCTAAATCTAGTGAAAAAGGTGCAGGTTAGTCCAGTGTCCGCAAGTGAGAAAATTGAGTTCATTGAAAATAATAAAGATGTTTTTGAAGGAGTAGGTAAATGCTCAGGTAAATTAAGAATAGAAATAGATGAAAATGTAAAACCAGTCGCTAAGCCTCCACGAAGAGCGGCTCATACATTGAGGCCCAAATTAAAACAAAACTTAGAATTGTTGGAAAAACAAGGTATAATAGTTAAAGAGGAGAATCCTCAGGCATGGGTCAGTACTTTAGTAATTATTGAAAAACCAAATGGCTCACTAAGGTTGTGTTTAGATCCTCAGGATTTGAATAAGGCCATTAAAAGAAACTTTGTGTTAATACCAACAGTGGAAGAGTTAAGTGCAAGGCTAAGTAACAAGTCACTTTATTCAGTACTTGACTTGAAAGATGGATTTTACCATGTAGAGTTAGATGAAGATTCAAGTAAATTGTGTACCTTTAATACTCCTTTTGGGTGCTACAGGTTTATTAGATTGGCATTTGGTTTGTCAATAGCACCGGAGGTTTTTCAGAAAGTCAATGAAAAGAATTTTGGTGATATTTCAGGTGTAAGTATATACTTTGATGATTTGTTAATTGCCGCAAAAAGTGAGACTGAGCATGATAGAATATTTCAACAAGTGTTAGAAAGAGCTAGAAAGTTGAATATAAAATTCAATCCAGCAAAAGTACAGTACAAGGTCAGTGAAGTGAAGTATGTGGGTCATGTGTTTTGCAAAGAAGGTGTAAAAGCAGATCAAGAACAAGTCAAAGCCATTGTCAGCATTGAGGAACCCCGAAGTAGGAAAGAATTACAAAGAATTCTAGGTATGATGAATTATTTAAGTAAGTTTATATCAGGTATGTCTACTGTACAGCTCCACTAATAGAACTTCTTAAAGATAAAGTTCATTGGCAATGGTTACCTCATCATAGTCAAGCATTACAGAAGTTAAAAGACAAGGTGTCTACAACTCCAGTGTTAGCCGTGTTTAATGAAAGTTGTCATTCAGTGTGATGCCTCTAGTGAAGGGCTAGGGTGTTGCTTATTGCAAGAAGGTAGACCAGTAGCGTATGCTTCTTGTAGCCTAACAGAGACTGAAAAGTCATATGCTCAAATAGAAAAAGAAATGTTAGCAATTGTGTTTGCAGTAGAAAAGTTTCATTATTACATTTATGGTAGGCAAACTGAAATTCATACAGATCATAAGCCATTAGTGTCTATAATGCAGAAATATGTAGCAAATGTTATGTCAAATAGGTTACAAAGGATGAAGGTGAGATTATTGGAATATAATCTGAATGTGGTGCATATTCCAGGTGTAAATATGCACATTGCAGACTTGTTGTCTAGATCGTTCATAAAGGACAAAGTACAGAGGGATCCATTTTTAACAGAAGTTGTCCATAGTGTAACTAAACATTTGCAAATCAGTGAATCACGAAAACAAGAATTTTGTGAACACACGAAAAAAGATCCAGTTCTTTGCAAAATAGTAGAGTACCATACAAATGGTTGGCCAGTGGAAAAGAAACATGTGCCAGATGAAGTAAAAGTGTACTATAAGTTACGTAGTGATATTCATGTAGAAGGTGGATTAGTATTTTTGGGACACAAAGTAATTGTACCATTAATCGTAAGAGAAAAGGTTCTAATTACTGCATGAAGGTCATTTTGGCATTGCTAAAACTAAACTGAAAGCAAGAAAAGTGGTATATTGGCCAGGGCTAGCAACAGATGTTCAAAATTTAGTCCAAAATTGTAGAGTATGTGAAAAATATCAGAGGTCAAATTGTAAAGAACCATTAATCTCGCATACTATTCCAGAATTGCCATTTGAAAGGTTAGGGGTAGATATTTGTGAGTATGGAGGTAAATCTTATCTAGTAGTTATGGATTATTACTCTAAGTGGTTGGAAATTAGGTCAATAAAATCTAAAACAGCGACAGTAATAATAACTAAACTAAACTAAACTGAAGTCTATATTTGTAACTCATGGGATTCCACAAGTTGTATTTGGTGATAATATGCCGTTTGGATCATTAGAGTGTAAAAAATTTGCAAAAGAATGGGATTTTACTTTTATAACCAGCAGTCCCAGGTATCTGCAATCAAATGGACTTGCTGAGAAAGCTGTAGGAATTGCTAAGTCATTGTTAAAAAAATGTAATGAAAAAAACAATGATGTGTTGTTAGCTCTTCTAGAGTACAGGAATTCTCCCGTATCCGGTTGGATATAACACCAGCTCAGATGTTGATGAGTCGAAGAGTAAGAACTAGGTTGCCTATTCATAGAGAATTATTAAATCCGGAAGTACAGTTGAATGTAAAAATGGTACTAAGGGAAAAACAGGATAAATCTAGGAGTTACTATAGTAAGTCAGCTCATGGTGAAAACTGTTTAATTTAGAGGGATAAGGTGTGGGTATCAGGTCAGGTAGTTGCAAGTCATGATTCTCCAAGGTCGTACATGGTTAGAGATGAAAAAAATCAATTGCTTAGAAGAAATAAGGTACATTTAAGAAAATCTAACAATGCTCCTAACTATAAAAATGTCTTAGATGATGAACCTTGTAATGTCAAGACATCTGTAGAATGTCCAACATATGAACCTTGTAATGTCAGAATGTCAGTAGAATCTCCAAACTCTGTAAAAAGTGGATGTAACATATGTGTAATATACAGTGCCTTGAGTCACAGGAGAGACAGCATTGCGGAGAACAGCTCTGTTGCTTGTATAATTCGTGTGAGTATAATAAAGTATGTTGTTGACATAAGGAAGTCTTTTTAAGAGCTAGTAAGATGACAAGACAGATGGCACTATTTTATATTATTTATAAATATTTCTTCTAATAGAAGACCGAAAGGCAAACTTGGAGGAAAATATATCGATATTTGATGGGAGGTCATTGTATTGTTTCAAGTCTGTAAAAGATAGCTCTTTTTTGAATTTCTAGTCTAGTTTTTTTTTGTATAAAATAATCTTGTGTTGTGAGTTGTGCGCATAGGTACTCTAAAGTGGAATTCCTCAAGAAGTGTGTTGTAGCAGATTTTCCCATTCACAATTTTGTACAAATAACTGAAATAATTCTGTTAACATCGCTGAGAAGCAGTTTGTAATTTTAGAAAAGACAAGTGACGCGGAGATGAACAATTTCGTAATGAGGGAACCCTGTATCAAACTATAGTTAGGAAGAAATGAAAGACCGAATCGATTCTAGAGAACTGAGTGGGATACGCCATGGACCAGATGGGAGAGCAGTATTCTATTATTGTAGATATGAATGACTTGAAGTACAAGGTGAGGGCTGGGATGTCACTAATTTCAGTGAAATGGTACAGTAAACCCAAGAGACGCATGTCCTTTTTAGTGGTGCCTAAAATTTGATCCTCAACTAACTTCCAATCAGACAAGGATGATTTAAAGGAACTGGATATTATATTTTTATCTACAAAGCATAATAACAGTGACTGGACTTATATATTCCCACACTTCACCAAATGAAAACCAAATAGCAAGCCTTGACTCATAGGGCTACTGCACCAAGATGTAACATTTTTTTATGTATGTATGTACAGGGTGTACTCTAGCTCTCTCTCTTCAATGTGCTCTTCTGGGTTCACTATATATTGTGTGGCATGTTTCGTTTGGTCACTTGTAGCAACTTCACATTTTGAGAGGTCTGTTGATATATTTCTCCCCATAAATTTTAGTTTGTGGGTCTGATTATTTTTATATCCTTTTTGTATGATTGTTGTGGGAATATAACCATCTGCTTTAAAAACCTCCTACAAGCCAAAAGCTGAGTGAGGAAGACTGCCACAATTTGGTTCTGAGTGATAGACAGTGTTACAAACTCTGATGAACTCCCACTTCTTTCAGTAAAAGGTAAAGTGCTCCTGTTGCGGTTCCAGACTGTTGTGCATCCGTACTGCTTAGATTATGATAAAAAACACTTGCATACTGATTATACGTGGCTTTATTGTATATAAAGCATGAGCGAACTGTAAATTATACATAAAAGTACACAGCGTTATGAACAGCAATCCTTTCGCATGCAGGTGTCTGTCTCTGCTGTACTCTCGATGATGTTCTATTGTTTTTGTTAAAACTGAATGACAAGAGATGGTGCTGGTTGGCTTTTTACACACTGTTTTGCGATTGACGGAACAGTTCCCCTGTGCTATGCACCATGCCATCAAGGTGTATAGGGAGTGTGGGATTAGGGCCCCACACTTTCTTGATCACGGCCGAAGCTGGGGGTGATGTGATCAGCACCATGCCCCTGGCCATCTTTATCCCCCAGAGTTTCCTCCACTTTATACAATGCTGGGTGGGCACCAGACCCACTTCTTTCAGTTTCATAGGAAATTGAATTGTTATTTTAATTCTACTTTTGAGCCATATGTACAGTGGACCGGATACAAATTTCAACTGTAGGTCCAGTTCCAAATAGCCTATCACAAGTATAAAGTGGACTTAAATCTAACATTAAAAAGTATTTTCGAGCCTGTCAAATGTTGTGATAAAAGACAAAATACTTTAGTCTTCAAAAATATTAAGCATATTAATACATCCAAAAACCTGTGCGTTATATACAAAAGGCACAGAAAAAGAGAGCATTGAATAAAGGCATTTTATCAGCACCATATTTGCACCTTTTTGAAAACATTTTCAAAACTATTTCTTTACTTCCCGAACCTAATTTTTTGCACCTTAAAATCCCTTCCCTAATCATTATTATTATTATTTCATTTGCACTTTCTTAATCCTGTGCCCATATCACAACATGCTACACACACACACACACACACACACACACACACAAGTTTGAAATATTACACTTCTAATTTATTGAAGAAATCTGGCAAGATACATCTTCTACCATATCATGCGGTCTCAAAAATTCTTACCTTGTATTTACTTATTGCCTGAAGTACAGTGTGCTTGTACTCCTGCCACTGTTTATCAACCTTTTCTGTCAAACTGTTTAGGAGTCCATTGTTCCCAGGATAACCATGTAAAGGTTTAAGTTCACTTTCCAGCAATAAAATTGCATTCCTGTTTCTTGTCATAATATTATCCATTTCAGTTAAAAATATCTTATGTTCTTCTTGCAGGACTTGTATATGTTGTTCATGAAACTGTGATACAGAATTTTCACAAAATGTATTCACTGTATTCAGCAAGGCTGGTATGATGACCAAATACTCTGGAAATAAACATGAATGAAAGCATGACATAAGTAAGTGAAGACTTAAACCAAAACCAGGTGAAATTGAGGACTAAAAGTGGTAAATGTTGTAAGTGTCAAAAGCGAAAGTGTTGTGAAATCGCATCGTTCCGCACATCAGCCGTAAGAACGTGTACGCTAGTGACCTCTTTACACGCCCTTTGAACTACTTAGAGAGCTACCAGCCACATTTCACGTTTACCACATTATAAAGCATGGCACATTTCACAGTTTAACGTGGGAAACGGTGTATGATTAATTGTGGCACTTACAGCGTTTACCAATTTTAGTCTTAAATTTTGAGCCACTGCACATGTGCCACCATCAAGGATTCAATCTGCAAGGCCTTGATCTAGTGTTACCAACTCACAATATACAAAAAGTAGGACACCTTGTCCAAAAATATAGGACACAATTATTCACAAGAAATTTTATATTATTACTAGGAAATTTTGACAAGTGATGTAAAACGCACATATTATTGGTTAAAAAAATATGAAATCTTATTAATTCTAGAGTAAAAAATTCCAAAATTTATAATAAATTACATAAACTATTACATGTTTTTCAAGCCCAGTTCTCTGATGAAAAAAAAATCTGAAAATTTCCTTCTGATTTTCTGCTTCTCCAATAGAAAAATGTGTTTTTCAAAATGCAAAATATTTGCAATTTTTCTGAAATTCCTCTTGGATGCCAAACATAAGAAGAAAATGTAGAACATCCAGCAAAAAGGACATCTAGTAACCTTAAGTAATACAGTTTACTTTGTTCTACATACTACTGGTATGCATTTCCTTTCTCTATCAATATGTGCCCATACAAATTGTTGCATTATTAATCTAGGGATTAGAAATTAATTATTTAACTCTCAATGAAGCCTGTTCTGTTGCTAGAATACTTAAGTCAGAATTTGTGTCTTTGATGTGTAATTTGGTTGCAATATAGACAAGGCAATAAGAAATTTGAACGCACACTGAATCACACTCCTCTTCAAGGTTCCCAAAACAAAGGACAATCACAGATTCCATAAAGAGCATTACAGATATTTCAAAGATGTTCATCTCTATTGGCTGAGTATAGTATATAAAACGTCTTTAACAGTTAGAACTTCTTTGATTTTAATATATTAATCATTTATGTAATCATTATACAGGTTGCTATGTAAAGTTTATTGACAGGATCTTCATCTTCAGGAATGAGCAAAGTCCGCAGGAGCAAAATCTGGTGAGTAAAGTGAGTGCAGAAGTGAGATCATGATGTTCCTGGCGAGAAACTCACATGTGAGGCGAGCTCAGTGACAGCATCATTACCCAGTTTGATGCAGAATTTCATGTTCGCTCTTTACTCTAACTTGCTGTCCATGATGAAATCGTAGACATGGTAACACACGTGGTCAGAGTAGTGACAGTTGCACAGCTGCTGATGTACACAGGACGAAGTCTCTTGGCACACTGACTTATGAAGGTCGGTGCTCCCTGTAACTGTGCATGCAGCCTAGTGTTGCCATCTTTTGGCATGTTACGGAACTAGTTTTAAATCTTTTTGATACCATCTTGAATATGTTCATGAAAGAAATATTGGTGGTACAGCCATATTAGCAGAAATAGGATTTTTATGATATCATATTTTAACCTGTTCTGCATTCCATACTGAAGTTGAACACATTTCTAGCTCTTGAAAACATCATGAGTCTGCTTATATTGGTAGTTTAAATGTAAATTTTAACCATGTGATAAATTTTGGTCATTATTTCAGAGATTTCATGATAGTATTTTTAGAATGACTTGAAATATGGAATCTGGAGATGAATCAATGGAATGTTGACTTGATTTCCCTGCAGCCAAAAAAATTAGGGTCTCAAAAGTTATCTGATTTTGGTGATAATGATGGAATTTTGATGACTGACTATTTACAGAATGGCCAAATGGTGAATGCAAAATCTTACTCTAACCTGATGTGTTAATTAAAGGAAGGACAGAAACAATGGGCGTAACTCAGAGTTTATCTTCAGAGGGAAAGGTCCAATTTGACTGATGAAATGTCAGCATACATGTATCTGTGTGTAATATTGTTTACTGTATTTAGTCATGTATAATGCAGACATTTTTCCAAAACTTTTGATTCCAAAAACTATGGTGCATATTATGCATGGGATAATTCAGAGAGCCAACATGAAACCATGCATGTTTTCACTACGTCACTGTGCATAACACATACAGTATGTAACATTGTTATTCGTACACATAGAATTTCTGAGGAAAAAATGTCATATGTACTAGTGAATATATATTCATTTTCATATGTACCTGGAAATTAATGTTAATTAAGGTTTCACCAACAAATGTCAATGAAAATGTATGTTTAAAGTGTATAAACAGAGCATATAATTTGTATTAAATGATAAAAACATGCTGTTTCATGCAACATTGTTATTCATACAGGCAAGAGTTTCAATCTTCCTCGCATACAGCGCCACCGCTATTTGGGCGATTTCGTGCATTTTGCAACTTCGTAACAAGTTTGAACATGCAGGTGCGCTCCCCATCAAGCGGAATGCTGGTTTAGGTATTGTTGTAGGCCTATTGTCTATCTATCAGCGTGTTCAAAATGTACAAGGTGAAGGAACTTAGTTCCGATCTGAAGGATGTTATTATAAATTTGGCCCTTAGAGGTTATTTGTTAATAAAAATTTTGACAAACAGTCAATAAATCTCACTCCACAGTTCAATACATAGTAAACAAATTTAGAGAGGAAGGTTCAACACAGAATGTGCCGAGAAAACCAAAACAGAGATGGTTGAATAAACGTGATGAACGCTTTATTTTAAAAAGAGTGTGAGAAAACATCCAACTAAGTGTTCCTCAGTTACGACCGTTAGTAGAAAATGTTGCTGGCAAGATGATGTCTGATCAAACTGTCCAACGTGCCGTGTTGAAGCATGGATATCATGGCAGAATACTACGAATGAGGCCGTATGTAAAGAAGGTGAATCGCAGGAATAGACTTTCATTCGCAAAGAGCACATCCACAAGGACCAGGAATTTTGGGATAGTGTCATATGGTCAGATGAGTCCAAGATTAACATATACGGGTCAGATCTGATAAATAGGGTCTGGAGAAAATCAAATAAAGACAATGATCACATTAACACAGTTCCAACAGTTAAACACGGTGGTGGGTCATTAATGATTTGGTGCTGTATGTCATCCAAAGGTGTTGGTACCATCCTGTTTATTGATGGTATCATGGATGCATATGTCAATTTGGACATACTGAAGAACAATGTAAAACAGTGCCCAAAAAATGGACATGCCGCCTCTCTACAGATTCCAACAAGACAATGACAGTAAGCATAAGGTGCAAGTTAACATGAATTGGCTAATATGGAATGAGCCCAAACTACTACAAACACCAGCTCAAAGTTCAGACTTAAATCACATTGAACATTTATGGGCAATTTTGAAGAGGCGAGTCCATAAAGCAGGCGTCAAGTCCAAACAAGAGTTAAAAACTATTGTGCAAGCCGAGTGCAATAATATAAGCTCTGAAACATGTCTGAAACTGCTTAATTCTATGAAGAACAGCTGTCAAGCAGTAATTAAAGCCAAAGGATACGCATCAAAATATTAGAACTGTCAGTCAATTTGCTCTGAATATACTTTTTTTCTTTTATATTATTAAGTGTACAAATAGAAAAGTTGTACAAAAAATGGCATGTTTCTTTTTCAGTTTCATTTAATTTATTATTGTCATTGGTTATACAGAATTTGGGTAAGATTTTATGTTCCTATGAACCTAGCAACAGCTTTACCATATGAGCTACTTGCAACTATGCCATAAGGTTTGTCTGTAATTCACGAAAATGTTCAAGAAACATTGGAATATTATTATACTTTTACCGTAATGTCCATTACAAAGCAAGAATATCGATGCTATCAATAGTTTTAAACACTCAACAGTTATTCGTGAAGTAATTTGTCCACGTAGTTTGTAGGAATCATGATGGGTGGTGTGTATGTATGGAGCAGGCAATGATAATCTCAGTTCAATTAGTGCGTCAATGGTGCTAGTTTCTGTTGAGTGTTCGGGATACTATAATTATGCAACATTGAAAAAGTGATTGTTCAACATAGACACACAATGTACTTCATCTTTGTTTGAAGACTGTTGGAATGAGTAGTCAATCTTGCAGGACTACGAATTTGCAAATTTGAGCTTCCTGAACATGTCCAGACGTCCATTTTTTCCCGGATATGTCCTACATTTTAGCCTTATGTCCGGCGTTCGGGAGAAATTTGAAAAATATAAATGTCTTACATTTTGAGCGTTACATAATATTAATTAGGAAAATACGTAACAGAAAAGAATCATGCAAGTTACAAGTCTATGGACTGCGCTTCCAAACTCAATAGTGAAATTTATTTTGATTCAGTCATTGCACAAAAAGAAAAAAGTTTGTCCTGCTATTAAACAAACGGGGAAATGGAAGCAATTTATGAACGAAGTTTTGGGACCACTTTCTGATAACATCACTGTTCAATGCCTGGGCAGAATTTCTTGCCTTAGGGTTTGTACTGATGGAACAAGGTGTTGCCCATTCTTATTCAATATTCAGTATAATTTGATTTGAAAGCAGGGATATAGAGAACAAAGTTATTCAGGGTGTCTGCCAGTCAATAAAGTCATGGATCAAGAAAAAGTAAAGAAATCAACAAGTAGGTCAAGAAGTCAATAAAAAGCAATAAATTATTCTTGTGGTCAAGAATTTTTGCTATCATAATGACTGATTGGTTGATTTAGTTTATTTCACTTTTTTCTGTCCCTTTGGCTAATTGCAAAGATGAGGATGAATGATGGTAAGATAAGATGGATACAGGGACAGTCACAAACATATAGGGACAACCGACACAAGCCCCACATAAGTTTATACTGGCTGTGAGTCAAGACACCAAAGCCTCGCTTATCTGCCAAACGCAGTTCAGGATGCATTTATATGAGAAAGCAGATCTAATTCTCTTCTTAAATTCAGCCTCAGTTACCAACTGGCTCTTTGGTAGGGGTTTTCATTATTTTCTTAATTACTAATTTCCAACTTTACCTAAGTAGGGGTCGAATAAATAAAATTTAAGAAAAATGAAAAGAACGGTCTAGTAAAGTCTAGAAAAAGTCAAGAATTCTGGATGTGTTATTTTGGTAGAAACCCTGTAATTGAACTAAAAACTACTCAAGATGAAACTCTGGAACCACTTCAAATTATGGTAATTCCTTGCTACGCCCTTGTGGGTACGTACTTAAAATGTTCTTTACCACGGCTACAGATATCTTAATCTCAGGGGATAGGTTCTTTATTCGAGAATTCCAAATAAGAAAGCATTTTATAGCCAAGAGGATATAGTTAAATGCGGATCTATATTCTGGAAACTATACACAATACAGAGAAAATATATAGCGAAGCTTGTATATACATTGAAATATATAATAAATATATGTATAATCAATAGGAAATCTTCTTCTTCTTTTCTTCTCACAATTTTGGGGAAAAGGCTTCTTCTTCTATCCTTCCTTCTAATTTGGGAAAAGGCTTCTTCTTCTTTTCTTCCTTCTATTTTTGGTAGAAGACTTCTTCTTCTTTTATCAATCTCTTCTATGGTAATAGGAAGGCTTCTTCTTCTTTCATCAATTTCTTCTATTATAAAATATGGAAAGGCTCGTTCTTCTTTCATCAATTTCTTCTATGACAAAATATATGAATGGCTTCTTCTTTCTTCAATTTCCACTTCTTTTCTTTGGTAAAAGGATAATCTTCTTTTTCTTTCTTCTACCTTTTATGACAATCTCTTTCTTCTATTTACAAAAAATAGTCATCCCCTTTTATTCATCGCTGTTTCTTATTTCCTCTATTCATATCAATTCTTATTTCTTCTTTCAGCAGCAATTCTTATTATCTTCTATATTCCGACGAGATATTCTTATATTCTCGATAAATTCTTGTATTTATTCTTTCCACAGCAAATTCTAATTTCTTCTATTCTTCTTTGCCACTGGAAAAAGTCTTATTCCTCTCATTTATTGCAAATATTTCTCTTTACCATATCTCTTCTCAATAATATAGACAAATCATTATGCTGCATTCCTTGTAGAGACTTGAACCAATGTTATAGAGGATTTTTAGGAGCGTCTAATCTGACAATAGCGCCTCCTCCTAAAACAACAACCAAGGGAAATAACCAGGATCACTAATAACAAGCGCTGCCGATGGCCCAGTGCGACTAATAAAGAGCGCAACCGTAAAGTGGCATCTAATTTGACAACAGCGCCACCGGGGACCTGCAACCAAAACATGGCGACGTTCTCCTCGCCAGAGAATCAAAAAGAGATACATTTCTGAATTCATTTGCTTACTTAATAACTTTCCTAAACGTTTCATATGTGGCCATATTCTTAATTATTTTAATTTACTATATACAACATTCTATTTATTTCTTTTATAGTATTTGAACTCTTCTTTTATATATTTCTCAATTTACTATAATATATATAATCCCTCTTCTCCGCTCTAAGTTTTTTATAATTTCCTTTGCTCCTCTTTATATAGCGTGCTGCCATCTCTCGTCGATTCCGAGAAACCATTCCTCCTTGCAACTTTCATTGTGTCATCCAAACTGGCACGTGACATCCTGAATATTTGTTTGCCATTACTGGTCATAATTCAAACGTTGAGAGAGTACTTTCATTACCATCAGCACAACAGACTCACAAGAGAAATTATTTTTTCATACAGTCTGTAAAATGTTTGACTGTCGACTCTAATATAAATATAGTTTGACTAAACCTGAAATTTTGATAAAAATTGTCTCCTCACAGAAGTACCACTTAAATCATGTAGTAAGAGGTGTATTGATTAGTATGATTGCAAGTTTTGAAATTTTGCATTTAAGAATTCATTAAGAATTCATTTTTTAAAACTGAAAAGTGTCATTTTTCAACTATTTTCTAACGTGTTCTATAGAAATATGTATTATTTATTGAGAATGTTTTGTGTCCTACATTTTGGGACAGCATGTCCTACATTTCCCTTACAGTGATCTGGTAACCCTATGAATATGAGAGTAGCAGTCTGAAACTTCGTAGATATGCTAATGAAGCAATGCGCTCGCAAAAAAAAAAAAAAAAAAAAAAAAAAAAAAAAAAAAAAAAAAAAAAATCTTTTAATTCTCGCCACCAGGGTTAAAATGGAGGTGTAAGCAGTCAAAACATTGTATAGTTACAGGAAAAAGGCAGGAAATATCAAACACATGAGAACGATGGTTCTGGCATGTTTATTATGAACTATGGTTACAAGAACTGTTCAATATGGTCTCCTAATTCAGCAACATGCTGCATTTGTAACACGGCATGGTCGACGGTTGCTTGCAGCATGTCTGGTGAAATCTGAGCGACATGTCGTCGTATGTTGGCCTTCAGATCAGGCAGAGACCGGACATGTCCCTGATAGACATGATCTTTTAAATATCCCCACAGCCAGAAGTCACATGGATTAAGGTTTAAGGTCAGGGGATGTGAAAGGCCATGCATCTGGAAACTGCCTGGAGATGATGCGGTTATTAGTGAAGGTTTCTCGCAGCAAATCTTTCACTTGGCGAGCGGCATGTGGTGTTGCCCCATCTTGCATGAAAATGGTGGTGTGTTCACAGTTCCGTTCTTGCAAAGCTGGAATCACGTGTTACACCTAACAGGCTCTCGAGGTGTCATCTCCTCAAAGAAAAACGGACCAAGAATGAAGAAGCTAGTGAACCCACACCAAGCAGTCACGTAAACTGAGTGCAATGGTTGTTCCTGCACAACACGTGGACGAGTGGAGCCCCATATGCGACAGTTCTGAGTATTCACTGCACCGTCCAGAGTAAAATGCATCTTGTCAATCCACAGAATATTCCCCGGCCACATGTCATCCACTTCCATGCGTGCCAAAAACCAATGGGCAAACTCACGGTGTTGTGGAATATCTTGGGGTTTCAATTGGTGCACAGTTTGAATCTTGTAGGGATACAATGTAAAATGCACCGCAAAACCTTTTTTGGCTGCTTACAGTGCCATTTTTTTACCCTGGTGGCGAGAATTGGAACTTCTTTTTTTTTTTGCATATTTCCCGAGCGCATTGCTTCATTAGCATATCTACAAAGTTCCAGACTGCTACTCTCATTACAGCCCGTGCTGTACCACTCCAAACACTGTCACTTTAATTATAACTACCTGGTATACTGGTCCAAATGTGTGTGACTTATTCAGTATAAAATAATTCATTGAGAACATTTATTGTATGCTCAATTACAAAAGTATTTCAACATATTTGTGACAAGAAGGGAGTAAAACATGTTAATAATAAACATTGTGCACTACATAAATCAAATCATAAGATTCTGTATCTATGCCAGATTGTTTATGGCCATATTGAAATTTATTGTTTGTTCATTGATGGATACGGTGAGGTACAAATATTAGTGAGCAGAATTAGTATGTTTATACTGGGTTTATATTAACTTTACTACAAGTTTTGATATTCTGGCCTAATTGCAAGTGGTATTTTCAAAGTTAATTTCAAGAACAATAATATAACATTGACTACATTTGACTACACTTGACTACATAATTATTAAATGACAATTGTTAATTTTATGATATAATTTCTCTGGCTTGCTGGAATTGAAATCCATTCATAAGAATTTAGGTATACAATTTTTCATGTTGGTTATTTACAATAAACAAATATATTACATGTATACTCATGTTCAGTAAACAACTTACATCATCCAGTTTCTATCTTATTAGTGTACTAATTTGTAAATTTTCTTCCAGGTGGGGGAATTTCACGTGCATACTGGGCATAAATGTATAATGAGTAGTTCCTTGAATGTATATCACATTGCATACTATTCAAGGAGGGAAGGGGTGATATTAGTTGCAGCAGTGATATTTGTTAACTTCTGCCTGGCATGCTAAATTTATTAATAATCCATAAGATGAAGACAGCAAATGCTTTACTCTTGCAAATTTTGACTAATTAGTTAGATGCCGATCCATTTGCATAAACGTTAAGGGGCAAATAACAAAGATAAAAGTTGCTTTAGTATTTTGTGAAATTCTCAAAGGGAACCCATGAATGCCTTTCTTGTCTTAAGTGGGAAGGGTGTCTGAGCTTTTATCCTCTCAAATTTAGGCAGGGTGTTCATGAAATTCCGAGCAGTCCATTGATTAATTGATTGATTGATTGATTTATTAGCATCCATTCAACTTTACAAAAGTTTGGAATTGTTACATTATACATGTACATTTAGAATACATCTATAAAATTATAGGCATAATATAATATAAAATACAATAGATAGTATGAGATACAAGATATCGTATAAAGAGAATAAATGCATGCTCAATGTTATTTTCTTGAGACAAATTGGCTAAAAATATGTTTCCTATATTCAATGTTCGCTTCATTTGCTATGACATTATGTACACACACACACACACATATATATATATATATATATATATATATATATATATATATATACACACAAACATAAATTGAGCATAAAATAGTCACCTATACATACATCTAGATAAATGAAATTGAACAGCAAAGGAAAAATAAAAAATAATGATAGGGCAGTTCTACTTTGTTACATTATTGTTGTTATTCCTGTCACTTACGGTGTCAATGTACTTTTGCACTGTGTAAAAACAATGTTCCTTTAGGAATCTTTTTAGATGTAACTTGTATACTGGCAATGACTTTATGTTTTTGAATGCTTTTGGTAGCATGTTAAATAAGTGTATACCATTATATGTTACCCCTTTTTGGTAGAATGTGGTATTGTGTAATTACATATGTAAGTCATTCTTTCTCCTGGTGTTGTAGTTGTGGTAGTCCTTATTTGCTGTGTGTGTATTTTGACAAATTTTCATGCCTGTTAGGATTTCATATAGGTATATGCATGGAACTGGCAATATCTGTAATTCTTGAAATAATGGTTTGCATGGTGCATCTGTTGGAGCATTTGCCAGAATTCTAACAGCTCTTTTTTGTAGTCTGAATAATGTAATGCTTTTGTTCATGTTCCCCCAGAAAATGATGCCGTACCGTAATGCAGAATGAATGATGCCATAGTATAGTGTTTTTGCTGCTTCTAGATTTACTACATTTCTTACTGTTCTTATCGCATAACAAAACCCACTAACCTTGTTTGCTGTAGCTTCAATATGTAGATCCCACTTTAAATTTTCAAACAGTAGTACGTCAAGAAATTTTATGTTAGATACATATTCTATTCCCTGATCTTGAAAGTTAATTTCTAGAGTTTCACTGCTACAGCTGTTGATTTGAAATCTAATTGCATTTGTTTTTTTAGTGTTTACCACAAGACCATTTTTTCTATCCACTCCGAGATGTGCGTGATTGTATTCTTTATGTTGTGTTTTAACCATTCTGTGTTTGTTCCTGCTATAAGAACAGTTGTATCATCAGCAAAGAGAGTTGTGTTTGCATCTTTACAGTTTTGTGGAAGGTCATTGATGTAAATTAAAAAAAAGTAAGGGTCGTAAAATGGATCCTTGGGGTACACCATATGTAATACGTTGTTTCTTTGATCGATAATTTTCCTTGTTATTATCCTCATCGATGTGAGTTATTTCTACTATCTGATTCCTGTCCGTTAAATATGATTTAAACCATTCTTTTGCTACTCCCCTGATCCCATACTGGTCCATCTTTTTTTTACCAAGAGTTTGCGGTTGAAAGTGTCAAATGCTTTTGTTAGATCTAGAAAGAACCCTACACAGTGTTCTTTTTTATCCAAAATTTCTCTAATTGCTTCTGTGAATGTGTGTATAGCAGATTGTGGATTTTCCTTTGCAAAAACCATGTTGTTGTTCTGAAATGATGGAAAATTTGTTGAAAAATGTTATAAATCTATTGTACATTACCCTTTAGAGTATTTTTGAGATGACTGGGAGAAGAGAGATTGGTCTGTAATTACTCATTTCATTTTTTGACCCTTTCTTGTGCAGAGGTTTTATTATGGCAGTCTTTAGCTGTTCTGGATATTTACCGGTAAAGAGACTTAGATTAACTACATGACATATTGGGCAACATAGGTGTGCGGCACATTTTTTTATTACAATGTCAGGTATCTCATCTATGCCGGCAGAATAATTGTTTTTCAAGCGACTTATTAAGCTAAATATTTCCTTCTCGTCTGCTGGGAGTAAGTATATACTAGAATCTACTTTAGTTATATCACTAGTTTTATAATTTTGTTTTTGGATGTTTTTTTGTTATTTTTTCTACTATCCTAGTAAAGTATTTATTGAAAGTTGATGCTACATCTTGGGGATTGACCACGCTTTTGCCTTCGTGTTTTAGTGATATGTTGTCTTTGTATTTTTCTTTCCCTACTATACCTAATTCAGTTTTTGCAATATGCCACAAGGTTTTTTGTTTGTTATTTGAGTCTAGGTTCATATTGCTATTATAGTATTTTTTTGCTTCCTTGACTGAGTTTTCAAACTCTTTTCTTTTTTCCTTTAGATATGAATTGAATGTTTCACTTTTGAATTTGTGTCTGCATTTATTCATTATGATGAAATCTTTCCAGTTTTCTTTGATGTCAGGTGTTATCCAATTTGATTTTGTTTCAATGTATATTTTTTTGTTATTTTGGGAAATGCTAAATTAAATGAGTATGAAATGGCAGACAGCAAGGTCTCGTATGCTTCATTCACATCAGTTTGGTAGTATAGGCCATCCCACGATTCTCTACTTATTAAGTAGTTAAAGTAACTAAAATTAGCTTCATTAAATTCTCTTTTTGTGGTATTTATGTGTCTATAAGGTGTGTGTGTTTGGTTTGTGTTTTGTGCTGCAGTAATTTTTATGCATTGTGCCTCATGGTCTGAAAAGCCAGTACTAATTGTATTGACACTGTATTCAAATAAGTTTTTGTTTAAGAAAACCTGATCAATTGCTGTTTTGTGAAGTTGATGTGATTCGTGTGGGTACTCTCACAACTGCTGTCAGATTGTGAGCTTTCATGAATATTTCTACCTCATGTTCTATTTTTTGACTCAGGAAATCAGTGTTAAAATCTCCTATTAGTATGGATTTGATTTTTCTTTTGTAATAAGCATCTAATATTACATCTAGTTTCCTAGTAAAGTTGTTGATATTACTGTTGGGTGTTCAGTATACACAAATTAATACTAGCCTAAGTGCAGGAAATTCAACTATGGAACTTTCAAATTAGTTTTCCTCATTCAGGTAGTTGAATTGTTTGCTCCATTTTGTCTTCATGTTATTTTTTATGAATATGCATGACCCACCCCTGATTTTATTTTCTCTGGAGAAACTAGTTGCTAGGGTAAAATTTGGAAAGTTTATGTAGTTAAGATCATCTTTTCGCAGCCAGTGTTCTGTCAGACAAATTACATCAATGTTACATAATTCATTTTGCATAAATATTTCTAAATTAAGCTTTTTTGGTGTGGTAAGGCCTTGTACGTTTTGATGAAATATATTTAATGTGTTTTCTTTTGCATTTACTTTTTTATCATGAGTACCTTTCGCTTCTTTTGTTTTTTTATCATCACTCTTGTCATTTCCTTCTACAATAAAAATCTTCATGAAATTTTTGTGGTACACTTTTTTCCCTTCTTGACAGTCTTAGAGCTCCGTCACTTGTATTCGTAATTTCAGATGTTTCATTTTTTTCCGGTAGGTTGTCACTCACTTCATCTTCACGGTGGAGCACATTACACAAAGATTCTTTACTCACCTTTTTGGTAGTATTGTTTGTTACCTTTTCCCTTTCAACTGCATCTTTTTCAGTTATCTTCTCGAGATGATTTTCACTACTCAACACTTGCACTAGGATTGTTTCCTTCTCCTTTCCAATAGATTGAGGTGCAGGGAGGACTATGGTAACATTGCTGTTTTGTGGGGATGAATTGTTCAGCAGTAAGCAGAGTTTATTACACAGAACGTCTTTGCCTCTTCCATGCGTAGTATGCCCTTCTCTACCAATGTTGTTGACACTCAACATTTTTACTGTGGGGAAGAATTTGCACACTTTCGAGATTTTTGAGTTTACCCTTTCAATTCCCATATTTACACAAGAGGTTGGAATGAGATCGTACCTATGTGGGATTTCTGTAACAATGACATTTGTGTTTTGTACATTCAAAATAAATCAGTAAAGGTGAACTTTGTATTTTGAAGCTGATTATACTTATTTTCTTGTTGAATTTATTTAATCAAGTGTTTTGTTATTCTGTAAACTTCCGTCATCACTACCAGTGTTACCAGGCGAGACACATAAGAAACCATTAGAGAGGAAAGTTTAGTAATAAGTGGATTTTAGAAAAGTGATATTAACTGTGATGCTAGTGAGTTTGGGGTGACCTCTCAACAACCTATAACTAAGAATGCCATTTCTTGAACTTGAATTGTACTGCACATTATATGTGAGTTGTTTTTCACTTTTCCCCATCAAAAACCAGGGTGGCCATTATACAAGCATAAATACGGTATATCATTCTTATCATCAATAATGTATTTGAAGTCAGCACAATTTTCCAAATTTTAAAACTTTCTTTATCTGCTATCTAAAATTGATATGAATGTGCATCTGTACTATATATTTCTTCACACTGGGGAGAGAACAAAGTGGAATGAATTTTCTTTACCAAATTTTGACCAGTACAAAATACATTTAATTCCCCTGACTTTTCCAGATTGTTTAGATCAGTGGAGACCTTGCATATTTTACCCATACATAGGCAGACATTTCAAAATTGCCTTTCTAAAATAATTACATTTCACAAACACACCTGATCTCATAATCTACAAGAGAAAATGAAAATCTCATGAACTGAATGAATGAAATAACATCAGGAAAATATTTACCATCAATAGTGTTAGAAAAAAATACTACACTCAGAATAATTAGCAGCATAGGTTTCATAAATGAGGACTGACTGAGTAATATTATCAATTGACCATTAAGGCTGGTTTACATTAATCAAGTGAGTGAGAGAGTTACTGGGACGAGTTACTGGCCTGTCTGCTAGACTCGACCCTTCTATGGCGAGTAGCTGTTTACACACTTTCTACTCGACTCCAGTGGTGGATTAAAGACGTTCTCTCCGAGGGGGCGGGCAGCCATTAAGGCACCCCCTCCCCTGAACTTTCGGTGCCCAGCACACTTCCCTCACAAACTACAGTCCTACCATATGTCATTAAATCACTGTCGTAACTAAAATGTTGGAGACCCAGCCGTGTGTAATGTTTTTCTTAAAGTCATAAAATGCATGATAAATGTATTTCGAATCTATTTTTTTTTTTACATGTAACATATACGGTGTGTCCAATTCCTTGCGAGACTGAGAGATCAGGGGAAGTGTTGAGGGTGGTGCCATAAAATTTGATATCGAAAGGGACAATTGTCCCTCTGTGTCCCCCTGAATGTGTCCTTGTCTGTCAATATTT
This sequence comes from Lepisma saccharinum, assembly GCF_977018435.1. NCBI lineage: Eukaryota > Metazoa > Arthropoda > Insecta > Zygentoma > Lepismatidae > Lepisma > Lepisma saccharinum. The sequence goes on along the minus strand of NC_139251.1, from coordinate 8,508,988 downwards.
GACCCCCTAGAATTATTTTTTTTTCAAGATTGGTGGGCAATGCCTCCCTGGCCCCCTGCGGTTGCCACTATGTAACACACCAATCATTCTAAGTTGTTTAACTTCAATAAAATAAAACTGTAATATTGATTTTTGATTCTAATAGATGTGACTGTCGGGAACAGTGGAGCAGTTTAACCTATGTCTTGCCCCAAACAGGCAATAAGAGCACTGCTGTGTCACCTTCCATGGTTGCTAATTCTTAGCTCTTGGGTATCTCATAAAATGCCATAATGTTTGATACATTTTGTTCCAACTTTGTGAATTTATCAATAAATTTAAAAAGAAACAACTCTTGTGAGAGGCGCAGGAGAAGAATGATCTCAAGCCTTTAATTCACCCTTGTAGCAAGCTACTAAGATTGATAGTTGTAGTTCGCCTAAATTTTTCCCTTGTCACCCTAGTAGCACTGGGGTATACGTCAGCTGTTCTCTCTCCCTGGCTATGGCCTTTCCACAGTGACTGTGCATGAAAATATGAGTGAGAAGGCAGAGGTGGCGGGAAAATTTTCTAGATCCTCTGTGAAAGGGTGGTCACCTCACGACTCCTTTGATCCACCCTAGTATCTTCTCTTAAGTTCATTTCGTGCTTATCTTTCGTCACCCATACTCCTTCCTTCATCATCCTTACCTTTATTCCCCCCTCTTCGCCTCCTATCTGTCATCTCCTTTTAATCTTTTGTCGGCTGCCATCTTTCATCGCACTCATTCTTTTTAATTCTTATCTTTGTTCGCCCCCTTATCATTCGGCACCTCCTATCTTTCGTCGGCTCTATCTTTTGTCATTCTTATCTTTGTTCACTCCCTTATCATTCCCTATTTTAGTCACTCATTACACTCACAGTTAAGCTTCCTGCTCCCCATAATGGTAGTTCTTCATAAAATACCACAATATTTGCCATATTGAAGAAATAAAATTAAATCCTTAAGGGTCTGTCGCCCATCCGTCCCCCATTTTTCCACTCTTGTATGTTTCTTAATTGACACTACGTGTGATATATTTCATTCCAACTGTGTATACTATTTATCAATATGTGAAAAAATAAAATAGGTCTTTAGTGGAAGTCGCCCATGATGCCCCCTCCCCCCTTTAATCCACCCTTGCTCGACTCCAGCAAAGTAGGATAGTAGCTGCAGCTGTTTGGTGCTCTTTTGACAGAATAAACCCATCAAAGTCGTTGGCAATTAAAAAAAAAATCTGAAACGGTTTACACACTTTTTACATGAGAAATTAATATAATAATGCACGAGGACATGTCTGGAAAGAAAGCCAATTTCCTTCATTTTTCTATTTTCAATTGTTCTTGGTTGTGGTTTCTTATTTTTAATTTTACATCTCCTTCGCCCCAGTCTCACTCCTACACTTATAGCATCATGTGCCCGTAGTTTATTTTGTTTGTTCCTATAATCAACATGACACAAATTACATAGTCACTCACACAACACAGACTCTATACTGTCCTCAGAAAGCATTTACATTGACCGAATGGTCTGTCGAGTTTACGCGCGAATGAAAAAATAGATGGGAGAGGAAGCAACTCGGTCGAGTTGCTGTCCTTTGTGGACAGCTACTCGACTGTCCTGACTACTGGAGCGAGTGTTCTCCGCAGTTGTTTACCTGGGGAGAGTAGCTCGCTTTACTCTACTTGCTCCAGCTACTCTCCCGTTTACTCAACCAATGTAAACCAGGCTTTACTTTAATTACTTTTTATATTTCATGTGTATTATTTTCTGATAACATTTGGTTAGGCTAATTGAAATGATGATGATGAATGAGTGACGAAATTGATGTCAGATTGAGACTCGACACTGGAATCTTTGGTGGTAAATCATGAGCCAACCACTTAATGTGTTTGTCCAAGAAGAAGGGCAGATGTTACTGCAGGGGCATGTGTGTTACATATGTAGCAGAAAAAAGAGGCATGGCACAGATACCAGCATTTCCGATCGATAATGTCCCACTTATTTTTACGCACATAAACGAGTACTAGCCTGTGTTATAAGAGTTATTTAAAGGTGTTCAACTGCATTGAACATTCTCAGCATCTTTTGATGAAATTTTGACTCACAAAAGTTCCTCTTCTGTAATTCTTGTCAGTTCTGTTTCTCTTAACCTCAGAACAAGTTGCTTAACTGTTTCTCTACATGGAGGTGCTATGCCAGGTAATTTCTGTGAAAATTGCCTACAAACATCTCGGCATGATTCGGTTTTCACGTAAGTGTCGTGCATAATTTTTTTTTGTTGTAATGTGAACTTTTTGGCTGGCATTTCAATGGTCTTATAATCTTATAATTACTGGAATTACACAGAATAAACTAACACTGAAAGTAATGTATGTGATCTATGAGAGACTTGTCACAGTGGACAAACATGCACACACATGAACTAAAATTAAACAGAAAGAATGTACACTGCACACTAAAATGAACAAAACTGTATTGAGACATGAACAACAATTACCCCTGAATGTGTGCTTTAGACAGTGTATCACTTTGTGTGCTATCCTGGTGCCTACCCTGCTGGAAATTTCTACTGTTTTCAGTAGACAAATTCTACTGTTTTTAAATGTCTTCTACTGTGTACTGTGAAATGTACTGAAATCCTATTATAGATCTACTGTACAGCTACTGTACTCTACAGTAGGACTACTGTACTAAAAAAACAATGTGAATAATAATGCATAATACTTGCTACAATATTTTATAATATCATTTACTGACTCCAAGAATAGACAAATTAATTAAGTCTTGACACAATATTTTCAGTAATTTTCAAGTGAATTGGAAAAACAGTACATGAACTGAATTTCTACTGTTTTTCTAGTGAATACTACTGAAGTCAGATATAACTTAATGAATAAGTTACTACAATTCTTTCTTAAGAAATAACTCAACCTTAAAGCAGCTAGCAGTTTGAATACATGATCATATCAGTTTATTTTTTTTTCGGCATGGAATTTCCATGGTTATTATTATTAATGCAATTGCAGAAAGGATCCATTTTTTGATCAACGTAGTCAACAGTGTTTGCTTGTTTTGATTTTTCAAGCATTGAGGGTCAGGTCTTCATTTAAAATATTTTTTTGCTGTTTTTGTGTGAATATAGGAAGAACAATATGTCAACTTATGTATAAAAGAGTATGTTTTTCAATTTTCTACAAGTGCGTTAACCACAATGAAGCTACACACTTAAAAACGTTTTCACTTTATTTTATTTCTTTGTTGTGTGAACACATTCCTAAGTAGCAAGTTCCACATACTTTACCATACATTTATTTTAGTTGTTTGTATGATTTTTCCATTGCATTTTCAGTTGCATAGATATGAAAATGTTCGTTCCTGACAAGAGTACTGTTTTCAGACAGCAATATACTGAACACAATATAAAATATGTTAGTTGTACAACTATATTACTGAAAAATTAAGAGTACAGTTCAACTACTTAAGATAGAGGAAACAGTACGACTACCAAAAACAGTAGAAAACATTAGCAGTACACATTGCATCTAAAGATATCAGTTTGGCGGTTACACGGAGATAGGTAGTTAACTCTGACACACTTACTATTCATTTTTCCGCGAAAGTTTTTTTCAGTGATCGATTTCACAACTCGTCTGGTGGCTTCATCAGGCGTGAACTGACGAAGCCACCAGACGAGTGACGAAATCGATCGCTGAAAAAAACTTTCGCGGAAAAATGAATAGTAAGTGTATCAGAGTTAATTAGCAGTACAGTTCATCTACTGAAAACAGCAGAAACAGTTAGGATACTAAAAACAGCAGAAAACATTAGCAGTACAGTTCAGCTAATGAAAACAGTAGAAGACAGTAGCATTTCAGTTCATCTACTGAAAACAGTACATGTTTCAAAACACCCATTGATCTACCGAGAACAGTAGATAGAATTTTCAGTAGGGTAAACAATCACCTTTCACATTTCCTTTCATAGAATGATCAAGAATAACAACATTGTAACTGCACTGTCAACTTGCATGTAATGTTTAACCCACAAGGATGCGTGTATGGATAAAAATCACACAGTCGATTTGAAATATATTTTTTGATCACTTCCGATTATTGTCTGAGGCCACCCTTCTCAGTACCTTTCCAATGAACCCTTCCTAGTGTCGGGACCTTGAATCGGCTGTCATATAGTTCGTGAGTTCCACTTGGAGGACCATAGAACACTGCCATGGTAAATTTTAGCTAACATGCACTTAAACATTTCAGTGTGGTATTTCAACATGTTCTTTTTTTCTCATTTTTATCAATTGTGCAATTCAATTCAAATGCTCAAAATTAATAAAGTTTTATTAATCAATGATGGTATTACTAATTACATGGTTTAAAACAATTAAAATTCTATTTAAGAAGTAATTTTTCTTCTGGGTATATTTTTACCCAACATGCTTCCTTACATTATGGCAGAAAACACTCTTCTTACCATCTTTTCTTTCTCATTTTTTCTCAACCTTTATCTTTGTGTAATGAAATGAAAATGTTAAAATTTAAAAAAATTAGGTTAATCATTGAAGATATTATTATTTACATGCTTTGAAACAATTAAAATTTGGACTTAAAAAGCAATTTTTTTCTGGATATTTTTTTACCCAGCACATGTCTTTACATCTTAGCACTCGTTCTTAGGTCCCAGCGGAGAAATGTGCATCCTGCCAGGTTAACAATGGCAAGAAAACAACTTGCAAACAGAGCAAATATGTCAATCAAAATTTCATCAAAAGATGCCAGGAATGCATGAATACAGTTGGCCACCACTCTGAACAACTCTTTATAACATTAGTTAGTACTCACTATGCAATATAAATATAATTGTTTACATACAAAAGATATGTTCATAAAGATAAATTGGCCATTACTGACCAAAAATGCCAGTATCTGCACCATGCCTCGCTGTCTGCAGCCTCAGCCTCAATCAAACTGATGGCACTGTAGAATTCCAGCGCAAAATTTAATCAGCACAGCATGTTGAAGACAAAATAGAGCAACTAAACCTTCGCAGACAAAAATGAGCTATAGGCTGAAGATAGAGGAAAGGAAACAGGCATCATACTGATCATGACCCTTGGCAGAAACATGTACATAATTCTGTAATTATAACACTTTGACGAATATATGGTCACTAAAATTATCACGTGAAATGTCCTACATGAAGTGGTAATGAATTTGTACCATGTGACTGGTGCATATTGTGAGTGTACATGAAAAACAAAGATCCAACTCTTTCTCTCTGCATGAAGAAAATAATTGCTATTAAAAAAAACTAGGATTAGCAAGTGTTGCGTTGTTTGAAATTTGAATAGGATCTGGAACTAAGTGATCATCAATTTGATTCCTTTTGGGGGATACCTTCAGTAGTTTCAATTACATTTCGAAAGGCCAAGTTCTTTTAAGCTATCTGTGAGTAAAGTTAATTTAAAACACTTTAAGAAATTGCATGATGCCAAACTACAACGAGGTGGATAATATATTCATTAATTAATTTAATATCACTTTTAAAATAATAAACATACCTTTTATGCAGTTTCTTATGTACTCTTTGAATTGGGTATCATATTGCTTCATTCTGTAAATAACGTCTGACATAAATTCATCAAAACCTCCAGGAATGATGTTTGGTAAACATGAAGCTCGTGTTCCCTTATCACCATAATATGCCTGAAACAATATACACACGATCTAATTTTGTTACATTAAAAAAGGCAATTAATGTAGAGAACTTATCAATTTTACACTTTTCTGCATTACATATTTAACTTTCCCAATTCCTTTATATCCGTACTTCACAAAACTCAGATTTGGCATTTTTCACATAAGTTTTGTAGCAATGTACACCTAGAGAATGTATAATTACATTTCTAGTGTATTTGATTTCAATGACATCCCAAACTCTCAGAATCATTTCATAATGTTACAATTTTAAGTAAATTTCAATGTTGTTACATGAAACTTGTATCCAATACAGAATCACAAGTTTTTAGCTAATTGCCAGTGTTGAAATTTTCATGCATATTACATTCCATCTTCATGATCCTAATGAAGCCACAAGTTATAAAATATTCCCACATTTTAAGCTTTTTCATGTTTGACACTTGGAAAATGTAAACTCAAGGTTCCACATAAAAGACAAAACTGAAATCATCTGTAGTTTTCAAGAAATGAAGTGTTAATTGCTGCCACATGGTGGTGGTGGCAGTCTTATCAGCCGTCCCTTAAAGGTTAAGGTTCATTACACCATTTGGTTCAGTAGGAGTTGCATTCCAAGTCAAAATAACAAAGAATAGGTAAAGTCAAAACTAATCATAAACCCAAGTAGTCACAATGTTGGGCCTACTGCTGTTTTTACATGGGAAAGGTTGGATTTACATTGGTTGGTCTTACATTGAGTGAACGGTTGTAGCCAACATTGCCCAACCATGGAAAAGAGAATCAAAATCAGTTCTAAAAAATACTTTCTCCTGTTAAGACAACTTTCAAGAATATGCTGTAAATTCTAGAGTGTAAAATAAGTGACACGTAACAGAGTTTCTTTTCGAATATTTCAGTCACAGCACACCCTGAAAATATATTTTTTTAGTCAAAGCAGAAGTCACTCACCAGTCCTTTGTCGGCCACCATTTATGAATGATATGTCTGTGCTGGGAATTGCTTATTGTTTGTCTGCTTAGCTGTAGCAGAAAAATAACATTCTTATAGGTATTCTTGTGAAGGTGGTTTAAGATTCATATATGTAAAGTAAACAATGTTATGTGCAGACTAAATTCAATGAAAGGTCTGATGGCCCCTGTGGTGGAGTGGCTAGCACATTGCGCTATGATGCCAGTGGTCCCAGATTTGAATCCCGGCCTGGGCATGGATGTTTGTGAGTGTCCATTCATGAATTTCATCATGTCATCACTCATCCCCATCTTCGCAAATTAGCCAGAAAGTGAAGTAAAATAAAGCAAATCAATCAGTCAATGAAAGGTGGAAAACTAAGCAAACTCTAGAAAGTTTTTTGTGCTACCACTTGAAGGTAACTTAAAAACAATGATACAATATGAATGAGAAAGTACTGGTGTTTCTATATTTCACGCAAATAATTTGTACTCGAGTTTATATTTGGTCTCACAATAAATTATATGTATCAGAACACAAACCTATCTATACTTTAGTTTTCAGTATGTTGGCCCAACATAAAAACCACATGTTCACCCAATGTAAAAACCACACATTGGGCCAACTAAAAAACCATGGACAAAATTACTGTTGCCCAAAAGTATGTTCTAACATTTGGCCAACCACTTGGGAACAAATTATATTAATTTGGGATATCAGCCAACTTACCATTGCCTGAGACTGAATTTTCTCTAGCACCTGCCACAGTTTGATCTGGAGGGAGCTGTAAAGTCGCTTATCTTCTGAGGGCGCTTGAGGTCCATACAATAGGGGTTGGTAGTCATTAAACTTTGCTCCAGGTCGTATTGTAGGCTCTAGTTTTGTTTTCCTTTTCAGGAAAGACTTGGAGGTTGGAATGCCTTTGGTTCGTTGTTGTGAAATTGAGTCACCTGTGAAATAAGAATCAGATATATTTAATATGAAGGTTGGGTAGAACAGCAATGATAATTCTTCCTAATTCATTTATTCTGAATACTCCTGATATATATATAAAAAAAAATATGGGTACATTTCTTATCCTTGGAGACAAGTTGAAACCAAGAATCAGCACAGTGTGGCAGCACAACAAGTTGCACAAGTCGAAATCTAGATTTCTTTAACAAGCAGGGTACAGTTACTTTTGCTGGTAAAGAGTAATGCAATAAAACTTCTACAAACTTCTACACCTTTCAATAGTATTGGAAAAAAAAATATAGTTTCCTTATATGCCTACATTTGTTTCAAGCAAACCTTTGAATGATGTAATTTTTATCTCGACCATCTTTCAGAAAACTTGATATCCACTCCTTGTGTCAGTTTCACACACCAAAGGTTCTGGGTTCGAATCTCATTTATTTCCTGTTACAGTTTTCCTCTTTTTATTAACTCTAGCAACTATTTATTGCATCTTATTTATTGCAAAAATTCATCTTATTTCCTGTGCAAATTGTCAAGAAATATTATGTTTTCCATGCTTTTATGGCTATTACCACTCTGGATCGTGTACAGAAAATGTAAATGAAAGCACTGGTTGTGAATACCATTCATGTATTCTGCTTCTTGATCATTTCCTACCTTGTTCAGGCCAGGTCGAGTGGTTGCACTCATGGCCGATATATAGGCCCACTCCCATCTTTTGCGAACAGAGGTGTTGGCTGGTTGGGGTAGGAGATGGATGATCGCTAGCAGGAAGCAGTCATTGAAAGGGATGTTGTGGTGGTTGGTGTGGGTGGCGACAGTGAAGTCCAGGTTGTGAGTGGAGGAGCGGTGGTTATTGATGTGGAGGTTGAGGACAGTAGATTTTTCCCCAAGGTAAAAATCATCACAGATGTTGCAGGTGAGGATGTAGATTAGGTTTGAGGCATGGCAGGTCCCCTTGGGATGGAGGGTAAATTTGCCAGTGGCCGTGTGCACCTGGAGGGTGTGAGAGGTATTGAGGATGGGGCAGTTGCATTTATGGGCAGGGGGGTGTTGGATGTGTGGTAAAGGAGTGTTGTGGACCAGGATGTTTTGGATGTTGGGGGTTGAAAACCACTCTGGGTTTGTCGGGAAATATGTTTTTGGTTTCAGGATCGTTGTGGAGAATTGGGAGAAGTGTGTGCCTGATTTTGTTGAGGTGGGGATGATATTGGGTGATGAGTGCAGGTGGGTTGGTGGCAGCAGATTTCTTGGTGGTAGTGGTGTGTGAGGCAGCTCGCGATATTTGCTTGGTGACGAGGATGGAGGGATATCCACGGTTGACCAGGGCCTGGTGTAGGTGGAGGTTATAATTCTGGCGGGAAGTGGGTGAAGTGTTCAGGCGCTGTCCCCTGAGGGCCAGAGAGAATGGAATGGCTTTTTTGGTGTGGAACGGGTGGGAGCTGGAGAAGTGTAGGTATTGCATGTGGTTGGTGAGTTTTATGTGGATGGAGGTAGTCAGGTGTCCTCCCTCGATGTGCACGTCTACATCCAGGAAGGTGATCTGGTTGGGGGAGTGCATCCAGGTAAATTTTAGGGAATTGCCAGTGACCTTAACACTAAACACCTCCAAAATCTCTCCAATCTCTGCCATCAAGCTTTTCAGACTGGCTGCACCCTCCCCCTTCCACTGCTGCCCAATTCCATTCCCACACCAACATGCCTGCTATTACCCAACCCCCCCTTTACCATTGCCCACCCTTCCCTCACCACCACATCCCCCCCCCCGAAAACCAAAACTGCACCCCCACACATCGCACCTCGGGAAACAACCAGTCCACGGACAAACCCACCCCTACCAGATCTATGACTACCAGCGACCCTAACCCACTCAAAAACAACCAGACTGTACTCAATTTATCCAGCCATAAACTGTGCACTGATGAAATAGCTGTTTTATTCAAAGGCCTGACCTTCTCCCCCACAAACCCCCCCCCCCCCCCAACCAATTCCACCTACTTTTTGACACACACACATTTGCTCGCAACCTCCGATGGCAACATTTCTGGGCCAAAAACCCCTCACTCCAAACTACTACCAGTGAAACCCACCCAAGCCTCCTTCAGTTTAGCTCCCTCTCCTCCCAAGATCCAAACCCCCTGCCCACCAGCCACCCCTTGGAAAGATACATCACTGCCATCATTTCCACCACAGCTCATTCTTAAATAACTTTCACAACCAACCTAACCTCAAATCGCCCCAACAGAAAGCTCTCAGAGATTTCTGCAACAACCACAACATCAAAATCCTCCCAGCTGACAAGGGGTCCACCACGGTGGTCTTGAACTCTCAAGACTACCTGGCGGAAGCCAACCGCCAGCTGGCTGACCCCTCCACCTACAAACCCACCACAGTTGATCTATCCACCGAACACCTCAACAAAATCCAGGACTTCATCCACACCCGCAGCCCCCCTGAAGGCCTGACAGCTCGTACCACTGCCATGTTAATACCTGACAATCCCCGCACCCCCACCTTCTATCTATTGCCCAAAATTCACAAACCTGGCAATCCTGGTAGACCCATTGTGTCCAGCTATAACTCACCCACAGAAAGAATCTCAGCCTTTGTTGACACCCATCTCCAGCCTCTTGTGAAAGCTCTGTCCTCCTACCTCCGTGACACCAACCACTTCCTCCAGAAAATCAGCACCCTTCCACCATTGCCCCCAAATACCATCCTTGCCCCTATCGATGTCACTTCCCTCTACACCAACATACCCCACTCCCATGGCCTCCGCTCCATAGAACT